>NW_026000174.1:45944058-45972652 GCF_001458135.2 Marmota marmota marmota | reverse complement strand
GGGTGAACAAATCTGCTTCTGGGGGAGGGCGGGGGTGGGGACTAGACTTCAGTTGCTCCAGCAGAGCACACTTACTTGGCCTTCCATGCTGAGGTTAAATGTTTAATAAAAGTTGCAAATGAGTTTTATTCTGTAGTGAGCCCCTTCAAGAAGTTATTAATATTTATAAATTCCTAGAAAACCTAGAAGGATATAGTGTTTGCCTCCAAATGAATAAAGGGAGAAGGGAAGGCCTGAGCCACACCCCCTGGGTGTATTTGCTATTTGGAGAGTGGAGGAAGCATACTGTGGGGCAAGGCAGGGGCTGGAGGGGAGGAATATGGGTTCCCTGCAGGCAGCCTGGACCCCCAACAGTTCCAAGCACTTCACAAAGGGAAGAAAGTGCCCTCCTTCTGACATCAGCAAATCAAGGGCAAAGCCAGCTCTCCCGCCTCCTAGCTCCCTACTGGGTCCAAGGGATGGAATATTTGACTCTCAAAGGGAGGGTAGCTCTAGAGTTAAGACCAGATTCATCCAACAAGGAATTTTCTTCAGCATCTCTTATGTGCCTGGCCCTGTACCTGCCTCTGTGGTTTAGTGGTGGTTCCTACTGATTTGTGGTCACACAAGAGAGACAGACAATGAGCAAGTACGTCAGCCCCTCAGTATCAGAAGTCGAGGGGTCCCGGGACCTTCTGCAGATATGACAATCTGCCTAGGTTCAAACCCCTTATGTAAAGTGGTATAATATTTGCAAACAACCCCCACGCATCTAATTGATCTCTAAATAACTTACAATACCTAATACAATGTAAATGGTTGCCGTGCTGTTTAGGAAATCATGAGAAACAGGACAAGCACAGTATAAAAACTATTTTTAATCTGAAGTTGATTGAGGATGCAGGGCCTTGTGGGTGTGGAGGATGATAGTCAAGGAACACAGAAAATGATGGTCCGTTATGATAAGGCGACAAGACTGTGAATAGGATGTTATAACAGAGACCACGGGTCGGGGGTGTGCCGTGTGCATTTCAGAAGAGAAGGCCAGGGAGGCCCTCTCTGAACAGGTATTATTTATGCTGAGGGCCCAACAGCTGGGACAGAGGCTGTGGCTAAGCAAATGCTTTTGCCTCGGGCAGGCAAAAGCTTGGTGGGTTGAGAAGCTGATAGAAAGTGGGAAACAGTGGCCAAGAGAAAGTTGGAGCAGAGGGGAGGGAGCAGGCTCTGCAAACACACACACACACACACATGGTGCCACCTTATCCATTTTAAGTGTGTGATTCAGTTGCATTAATTATATTCATGCTATTGTACAAACATCACACCTATTTCCAAAATGTTTCCATCACCCCAAGTAGAAACTCTCTATTAAGCAATAATTCTCCCTTTCCCCCCTGGCCCCCCCCCCAATCTAATCCCCCTCTAATATACTTTGTCTCTTTGAATTTGCTTATTATAAATATTTCATATAAATAGAATCAGACAATATTTGGCCTTTTGTGTGTGGCTTCTTTCACTTGGCTGAATGGTTTCAAGTTCTTCTATGTTGCAGTGTGTACATACTGCATTCCTTTTTTGTGGCTGAATAATAGTCCATTGGCTACATGTACCTCATTTTGTTTCTCCATTCATTTCTTGGTGAACCCTTGGGTTGTTTTTACCTTTTGACTGTTGTGAATAAATATCAGCATGCTAGTATATTTGAGTCCCTGTTTTCACTGTTTTAGATAAATACCTTGCAGTAGAATTGTTGGGTCATGTAGTGATTTAACTTTTAACGGAACCACTACATTGTTTTCCGCAGCAATCGGATCATTGACATTTCTATGAGCAATATAGGAGAGTTTTAGTATCTCTATGTCTTTGCCAACACTTTAAAAAATTTTTTTGGATTATGGCCATCACAGTAAGTACTATCTCATTGTGGCATTGATTTGCATTTCCTAAATGACCTGTTAAGTTTGAACATCTTCTTCTGGGCTGGTTTACCCCTTGTATCTCTGTTCAAGCCACTTGTCCATTTTTAAATTGGCCTCTTTGTGGCTGAGTTGTAAAAATTGTTTTTGCAATGTTCTGAATGCTAAACTTATCGTATAAATGATCTGCAAATATTTTCTCTCGTTCTGTGGTCAGTCTTTTCACTTTCTCGGTAATGTCTTTGATGCTAAAGGGGTTTTAATTTTGATGAAGTTGAATTTATCTATTTTGTTGTTGTTGTTGTTCATGCTTTCTGTGTCATTTCCAAAAACCCATTGACAAATGTAGACTCATGGGTACTCACATCTATGCTTTTATTCTGTTTTCTCTCTTTTAAACATTCAGTTCTTGTCTAGATTTTAGAGGTCAGCCACTTTGGCAGGTAACAAAGCCTGTAAGCTAGCTAGTAAGTCACAGGGGACTCTCTGAAGTTGCTCATGGAATGGAGAAGAAAGTAAAACCTCAACAGTGACCAGGCTATGGTGACCTGTGCCAATCTAAAGCCAGGGTGAGGGTCATTGCTGGTTCAATGATATTTGTCCAAAATGATGAAAGAAAGTAAATTTTTCATAAAACTAGATTTATCCAATTTAAGAAACTGTCCATCATCTGGGTGGTTCCTTTTCATGCTATTAGAAACTTCTTATGACCCGAGACTGAGGATAGATGGTGATAGTTTCTTTAAGCAGTTGCACTTGGCAGACTTAGGAGTGATCAACCTTGTGTCAGAATTCCAAGTTTAGGGGAGGAAAATAGAAAACTAAACTATGGAGTCAAAGGTTTAGAGGTCCCCACAGACACTAGGGTTTGTTTTTATGGGCCTGTGAAGCATCTCGGGGATCTCTGCCTGATCCTTCTGTGGAAGGCTTCACAGGACCTTGCCCATATTCACTATCTTCCCCAAATATCTGATCCATTTCTGCTTTAATCATCATCTTTGTGCGAGGATTTTTTTTTTTTTTTTAGAAATGGAGAGTGGGGAACAAAGCAAATCAAAGCTAGAAGGTTTTTGTCTGACTTCCTCAGCACAACCTCCAACCGATTCCTCTGAAAGATTTTTCCAGATGGTTTTCTTTTTTACTTAAGGTATATAAATATCAAAAAAGAAAATAAAAAACAAGAAAGGAAAAAAAAAATCCTACCCCAAAAGAGAACATTGCTTTCTCACGGGAAAGAATGCTCAGTTGTACTCGGGGAATTGAATGAAGTTGGGTTAATGAGTTCACCCTTGTAAAACATTGAAATTCTCCCAAACATACTAATTAAGGTACTTTTGTCTTTTCTGTTGGTTTTAGCTTTGAAGATACTACAAACTTGGCATGCTGCAAAATGGAAGAGCCAAGTTTGGAAGCAATAACATAGTCTGTACTTGGCCATCAGCCTTGCACTTGAACGGCCTCATCTACAAAGTAGTCCCCGAACTTTTTTTGATGGCACCATGACTGCGCTGCATCCTATAGTTCTGCAGTTGAATGATTTCCCCTGGAGTTGTTCAGTGCACAATCTATGCAACCATAAAAATACTCCAACAAAAATAGAAACGAGGTGTAGCTCAGTGGGTAGACAGCTTGCCCAGCATGCATGAGGCCCCGGGGTTCCATCCCCAGCACTGACAAAATAAATAAATAAATAAAATGAACACAGACACCTAAGAAATGTGTATGTTTTTGTAAATTGCATACATGTCCTACTGTCAATATATTTAGATTATATATTGCTGAACATGATTTTTTTGAAATAAAAATTCTATAAAAATAACCAGGCACAGTGGTCCACACCTATAATCCCCGCAGATGGGGAGGCTGAGGCAGGAGGATCACAAGTTCAAAGCCAGCCTTAGCAACTCAGTGAGACCCTGTCTTTGAATAAAATAAAAAAAAGGGCTGGGGATGCGGCTCAGTGTTTGAGTGTCCCTGAGTTCAATCCCCAGTACCCTGTTCCCCGCCCCCATTCTATCAGAACAGTTGATTAGCAGTTATAGCAAGTTTCCTCTGTGTTGAGTGCATGGCTCTGAACACCCCTGGGGCAGGTGGTCTCACTTCCAAGACTCTGGCCCGGAAGAATCCCAGGGTCTTCTCGCACACAGGACACGGTGGCCTCCTGACAGCCGAGTGTTCCCAGGTCTGTCCCTTCCTGCCAGGACCCACGGTCGCCCGTTGGTTTTCCATTTCAGAATACACGGTCATCAACGAAGCCTGCCCTGGAGCCGAGTGGAACATCATGTGTCGCGAGTGCTGCGAATACGACCAGATCGAGTGCGTCTGCCCCGGGAAGAAGGAGGTCGTGGGCTACACCATCCCCTGCTGCAGGAACGAGGAGAACGAGTGTGACTCCTGCCTCATCCACCCAGGTGAGTGCCCGGCCAGAGCTCAGGCGGCCTTCGGGGTCCTGCAGGCGGCCCTCGGTGGTGCCAGGATTATTAAAAGGGACACAAGTCAGCCCGTTCTCACTACGGGCAAGGGAGTAGAGGGGTGTGTACTCTTCTCAGTGTTAGCGTTGTACATCTGTGAATGCATCCTCCACTCTATCTACCAGGTCAGTTACCGGAAATAGAGATTAAAAACAGAAAAGATGTGTTCTAGCATTTCCAGAACTCAGATGGGGGAGATGGAGGACAGGCAGCTACATTACTGTGCTGTGTAAGTGCCACACAAGTGCCATGATAGAGATGCCCAGGGGACTGTGGCAGCATGTCCCTTCCTAGAGGGAAGATCAGGGAAGACTTATTAGAGGAAGTGATGAGTACGCTGAGGATGGAAGTGACAAAATGCAAAGGGCCTAGGGGATTGGGTAGAGCATGTGCCAAGGCCCTGGGGCAAGAACAAGCATGAGGTTTTAGGAATTGCAATTAGCTCCGCCAACCAGGAGAAACCATGTGTGATGGGAGATGTGGAGAGAGGGAGAGAGACAGACAACAAGAGGAGAAAGCAATCTGAAGGAAGAAATGGGGGGCCAAATCCAGAAGGGTTTTGCAAGCCATGCTATGAATTTTAGGCTAAATCCTGAAGATATTTTGCTAAGTGTGTGTGTGTGTGTGTGTGTGTGTGTGTGTGTGTTGGGGGATGCCAGGGATTGAACCTGGGGTGCTTTACCACTAAGCTACAGCCACAAATAATATTAATAATAAGAAAAGAGAACATTTTAAAAATTTTGAGATGGGTCTTCACTAAGTTGCTGAGGTTGGCCTCAAACTCATGATCCTCCTGACTCAGCTCCCTAAGTCTCTGGGATTATAGGCTTGCACCACTGCTCCTGACCAGCCTTGGAGATCTTTTAAAGAAGAGGTGGGATATGACTTGAGGCAGGAGAGAAATAAGAGGACCTTAACAAAGGTAAAAGTCGGATGGGTAGAGAGAGGTGGAGGGATTTGGGTCATCCTGGGTTGGCTGGGTAGAGAAGGAGAGAGGGGAAGCAAAGAGCAGAAGTCAAGGAGGATGCTCTTAGCTCTGAGTGGGACAGCTTGGAAGTGGTCCAGTCACAGGAGAGTGTCTTTGGGTGGGATGGGAAATTCCCAGGCCCTTCTGTACCCCCCCCCCCATTTTTTGCCTTTATATAAAGCTGAACCTGACTTCTGTACCACCACTCTCCTGCCCCCACCATAGAGGGGACTTAATGCTCTTTTTTTTTGTTTGTTCTATTTAGATGTACCCGACAGTAGAGTGTACTTTGACATATCCGTACATGGAGTATGACTTCCCAATCTTGTGGCAGTACATGATGGAGTTTCACTGGTCGTGTATTCATATGTGAACATAGAAAAGTTATGTCAAATTCATTCTGCTGTCTTTCCTACTCCTTTCCCCTCCCTTCTCTTCATTCCTCTTGAATTTTTATTCCAATGAGCTTCTATTTCCTGCTTCTCTTATTGGGTGTTAGCATCCGTAGTATCAGAGAGAACATTTGGTCTTTGGTCTTTGTTTTATTTTGGGGGGGTTGGCTTATTTTACTTAGCATGATCGTCTCCAGTTCCATCCATTTACTGGCAAATGCCATAATTTTAGTTTTCTTTATGGCTGTGTGATGTTCTTTTTAGCGGTTGTAGATTTGATAACTGCATTGAAGTTCTCAGCTGGGTAGGGGCCAAGGTGGACTGAAAGTCATAGTGCATAATGTTTCTGATGTGATTGGCAACTCATTGAGCATTTTCCTGATGCTTGAAAAGCAAGGAAGTATTGCTGCCTTATGCTTCTGACACCCCCCAGAGTCTCACCTTTCCCTGTTTAGGCCAGGTCAGAAGAAGGACATTGAGATTTTTCTTTTCTATTTTTTTTTTAAATTTTAGTTGTAGATGGACACAATACCTTTATTTGTTTTTATTTTTATGTGGTGCTGGGGATGGAACCCAGTGCCTCACACATGCTGGGCAAGCGCTCTACCACTGAGCCACACCCCAACTTGGACATTGAGATTTTCAAATGAGCTTTCCAAAGGCTGATGAATGCAAGGATAAAAAAAAAAAAATGGGCTTTGGGAATTTCTCTCATTTCTCTCTTTTCCACTTCTTTCAAAAACAGAGAATGATGCCCATTTCTGCCAGGGACTTTGTTTTATGCAAAGCTATGAAAGAGGAAAGAAAATGGGGCTCAAGTCTGCAAATGATCCTTCTAAGTCCTTTCTCCTTGGAAGAGAGTCATGCTGGGCTTTAAATTAGGAGTGACTTCAGCATAACTTTTGTATATTTGTTTCCAGAAAAGAAATCCACTGCCCCAATTTCCTGATGGGTGAGTGTGGTTTGCAGGGAAATGGTTGAGTAATGCCTTCCAATTTTCTTGGAAAATTTGAGAGTAAAGCCTGGGTCTCTGTACTAGGTGTCCTTGGCAGTGATATGGGAGTCTTTGAACAATTTTCAGTATTTTCAAAATCCTTGTGGTTACTATTGGCTAACCACTAGCACAGACTCTGCTGTTACAAGATGACCTGAGGTCAGCCGTCTGATAGGCAAGAGAACCGCATAGATGGTGCAGGGGGGCTCCTGACCCATCATGTAGGAGGCACCCAAATCTGCAACCATGACTCTGGGACTGATCACTGGTTCTAGCCAATGAAAGACTATCCAAATTAACTATTTGGTTACCCTGAAAGGAAAGGCAAGATAAAGAAGAAAGGCCGTCTTTTAAAACTAAATTATAGAAGAGTGAGTGCAGATGCCCTCAGCAGTCACCATTGATGAAAGGGGATTCTCTGTGGGTCATTAAGAAAGTCTCCATTTTTATTTATATGTGCAATTGAATCATTGTCAGTCAGTATCCATTTTAACCCATGCACCTCCAGTCTTAGGATACTGGGCGCTCCCTCATGTCCTTCTGTGTGCTTCTGACATGACCACACTTGTTGTAGGCTTCTTTGATTCTCCCAAGACAAGGCTTTTCAGACTTGTACATTTTCTGCCCAGGTCTGGAATTAGTCATTTCTTCAAGGAACTCTGACCCGAGACCACAGTCTGGGACCTCAGGAGTGTTTCTGATAATTGGATTGTCATTGTTAATAGGTGGGTTTTTTTTCCCCCAGTGGATGGAGCTAACAAATCTGCTTTTTTTTTTTTTAATATTTTTTAGTTGTTGATGGACCTTTTTATTTATTTATTTATTTATTTATTTATTTGTATGTGGTGCTGAGAATCGAACCCAGTGTGTCATGCATGCTAGGCAAGTGTGTTACCAGTGAGCCACAACCCCAGCCCTGACAAATATGTTTTTTAAAAAATCGATCTATGTGAGGGGCTAGGGCTGTGGTTCAGTGGTAGAGTGTTTATCCAGCACATGTGAAGCACTGAGTTTGATCCTCAGCGCCACATAAAAATATTGTGTCCACCTAAAACTAAAAAATAAATAAATAAATGAATCTGTGATATTCAAGATTATTTATGTCTTTAATTTTTTTTCTCATCTTAAGACTTATTTCTTATTGATACTAACCTAATTACTTATTGGCTTTATCTTATGATAATAGAATTGTGCAAAGTTAACAATAGCACTATTAATACTAACAATAGGACCACCGAATGAAATTATGATTTCTTTATGGTTACTATTGATCTTAGACTATGTCCCATGAGGTATGTGCTGTGAAAATACTACATTTAAAAATCTATGTTGGGTTTGGGATTGTAGCTTGGTGGTGCTTGCCTAGCATGTCCGAGGCCCTGGGTTCAATCTCTAGATGCCCTCCCAATCAAAATCAATTGATGTGGCTAGGCGTGGTGGGGCGTGCCTGTATTCCCAGCTACTTGGGAGGCAGAGAAAAGACAATCACAAGTTTGAAGCCAGCCTGGGCAACTTAGCAAGACCCTGTCCCATATAATAAAAAAGGGGCTCAGGGTGTAGCTCAGTGGTAGAGCCTTAGCCTAGCATGCCTGAAGCTGTCCTGGCTGTCCTGGGTTCAATCCCTAGTACCACCACCTATTTGATGTATAGAGTGGCTTACTGTTTTCCATGTTTGAAAAAACAAGCAATTGTGTGAATATATATATATAGTGTGTGTGTGTGTATCTATATCTATCTATCTATCTATCTATCTATCTATCTATCTATCTATCTATATCTTTCCCCATTTCACACAAAAGATATTTTACCATAAACAATGCTATCTTCCTTTTCTCATGAAAAGCTAGAGGTTACTCCATATCAATATAAAGCCATCTTCACTTTTCTTTTCTTTCTTTCTTTTTCTTTTTTTTTCACAGTTGCTATAACTGCGTTGTATGGGTGACCATCATTTATGAACTTTTGGGTTGTTCCTAACCTTTTGTTATTATAAGTTGTATATCCCTTCTCCAAAACCCTTGGGACCAGAAGTATTTTCGATTTGTTTTGATTTTGTAATGCTTGGGTCTACATGATGAGATATCTTGAACATGATTTAAATTTGAACATGAGGCAGCAGAATACAACAGACACTAGTATGGCAGTATGTAAAAAAGTGGATGTGGAACCGATGTGAATCTGCAATATGTATACAGGGTAAAAATGGGAGTTCATAATCTGCTTGAATCAAATGTATGAAATATGATATGTCAAGAGCTTTGTAATGTTTTGAACAACTAATAATAATAAAAAATAAATTTGAACATGAAATTCATTTATGTTTTGTATACACCCTTTACCCAGCCTGAAGGTAATGTTACAAAATATTTTCAGTATGCCCACATTTTGGCTGCTGCCTGTCACAGGAGGTCAGATGTGGAATTTTCTGCTTGTGGTGTCATGTCAAAGCATAAACATTTTGGATTTTAGTGCAGTTTGGACCTCAGTTTCAGATTAGGGATGGTCACTGTATGGGCAGTGAATACACTTCGCACACATCAGTTAGTATTTTGTAAGTGTATCTTGGAGGTATGATGCTAGCAGAGGGGTCAGTGGGTCCCTTGGGAGTGCATATGTCATTTTCCGGCCTTTGCCCAATAGTTTTCTGTACATTTGGCCTTCACTCCAGCAGTGTATGAGGGTGCTGTTTTTTTTTTTTTTCCAAAGCCTTACAACAAAATGTGTCATTTTGGACTTTTGCCAGTCTCATAGGTGGAACACGGAATCCAGTGTGGCTTTAGTTGGCATTTCTACCGTTATGGTAGACAGTGAGCATCTCTCTGCTGCTGGTGGTGGTTCAGGACCATAAAGGTCAAGGGACACCAATGACAGGCATGGCAGTGTGACATCCAGCAGCATCTAGCAGCACCATGGTCCTCAGTGGGCCGATGTAGTTCTAGGCTGGGCAGCCCTGCAGCGGGTCCTGTGGCAATCTGTGTGCTACCTCCTGTCTTTGATCATGGCCTTGTTCATGTTAATCACTAGATTGGTTTTTGGGGCTTGTATCTTAAGGACCTTGACTTGCTGTGCCAAGAAATAGACTTGGCAGGGCCACTGAGGGAGGGAGGTTCTGAGTCCATTTACCTCCTCTGTAGCATGGTGAATAGGGATTTAAAGAGGAGCTTGGCACGTGATGGGGGATTGGCTTTTGGAAAGCACAGTGATACCCATGGGACTCCGTCATGCGCCATATGACTTACTGGAATTTGATGAATCATATTAGCAATTCGTCTTCTCCAGAAGGAGGGAAAGGAAACTCAGCATAGTGTAGAAAGAGGGCTACAAGTCTCTTCTGTGGAACACATGCACACACACACACACATTAAGGTCAATAAAAACCTAATTTCAGTTGTCAGCAAAGAAGCTCACGGATGCTGAAAGACTTGCTGGCTATCGGGAGCAGTTCATGAGACATTCATTTGTTCACTCAGCCACTCAAGTAATATTTATTGAGCACTTGCTAGGTGCCAGCACTGTATTAGGTGCTGAGGATATGATTTTGAGCAAGATATGATCTTGACTTGAGTCTGTTATAGGAAGACGGGTCACAGGAAGAGAAAATTAAGCCTGACATGGGCCATAACAGGGATAAGCCAGGTGGGGTCACGGGGAAGCAGAATAGTAACAGTCTCACCTCGAGAGTTCTTACTGTATGCCAGGCACTTTACCTGTGCTCATTTACTTTAAAACAATTCTAAGAGGCAGATACAGTTTTTAATCCCAGTTTGACAGATGAGGGCTCTAAGGCCTGAGGACCTTAAAGAATTGGCTCCAGAACCCCAAACTGGACAATGGCAGACTCAGAAATTAGCTCTGTTTTTGATAAATGGGTAGGAATTATTTATACCTTTCCTCATTATCCCTAGCCACTCAAGAGGCCATAATTTTGAAAGATTTATGCCTGGGAATTGCTCAGCCCCTGAGCTGCGGCTTGCTGGTGGGGCTGCCTGGCACTTTTGAGGGTAAGAATTATGTCAGGCCTTGGGGTGTTTCCAGGGGCAAACTCTGGGTATAGAAAGATAGAAGAAAGAGTGTCTAATGGCACAAGAAGACATTTACTATCTGTTATTCAATTAAAAGGGAGTTATAAAAAGAGAATGGACAGTATGTAGTTACAAGTCTAGCTTTTAAAATGATGTATGTGTATGCATGCAGAGAAAGTATTAGCGGTAGAATTCTCTAAGTCACAGGATATTTGTGTGTGTGTGTGTGTGTGTGTGTGTGTGTGTGTGTGTGTGTGTGGATGTGGGTGTTTTGTTGGGATTAAACCAAGAGGCACTTTGCCACTAAGCTATATCCATCAGCTCTCTTAGTAATTTTTATTTTTATTTTTTTTGGACTGGGGATTGAACCCAGGTGTGTTTAACCCCTGAGCAACATCCCCAGTTCTTTTAAAAAATATTTTATTTAGAGACTTTTATTTAGAGGTTTTGAACTCACCATCTTCCTGCCTCAGCCTCTGGAGCAGCTGGGATTATAAGCATATGCTGCCACCATGCCTGGCTCCCTGAGTCACACTAAATTGCTGAGGTTAGCCTTGAACTTGTGATCCTCCTGCCTCAGCCTCCTGAGTTGTTGGGATTATAGACATGTGCCATTGCACCTGGCTAGATGTTAGGATTTTAAGGTTTTTTTTTTTATTATTAGTATTGAATTCTTTTTGCTTATCATAATTTTCTAAATATTTCACAGTAAACGTGAAATATTTATATAAGGACAAAAAATAACACTATATTGATTGATTCTCTTTTACTCTAAGCGATTTCATGTTACTTTAAACATCAGCCACTAACTGGGAAGATGGTTCGGATCACTCCTAAACTCTCTAGTTAAATCCTGATAAACCTGGCATTTTCCAGTTTTTCCTAAGGACTGTGCTACTTTTCTCTGTCCTGATGCCCCACTAGAGCCAGGTGCAGGTGTATCTCTCATGCGGACCATCAGAACCTGCAAGCATGGAGACTGAGAATCTTCTTGGAAATGTTTCAGGTTGTACCATTTTTGAAAACTGCAAGAGCTGCCGGAATGGCTCGTGGGGGGGCACCCTGGACGACTTCTACGTGAAGGGCTTCTACTGTGCAGAATGCAGAGCCGGCTGGTATGGAGGAGACTGCATGCGTAAGTAGACCCGGAACCAGTTCTGTCACTAATGCACACGGTTTTACAGTTTCACTGTACAAGGGACTAAAGTTCATCTTGTTGGAATCTGAGTTTTGGAAGGTGTGGGGCCAGCGGGCTTTCTAGGCAAGACTATAAAGCAAAGCTATGTTTCCATCTGCTGGGTTGTGGACATCTGTTCATTCCGGATTGTTGGCCCCGGGAGGTTTCTATCCGCCCTTTGAGCTCGCCTCTCTCCTGGATGAAGCCCAGGTCATCCACACACAGCGTGACCCATGTCCCTTCCAGAGGCAGTGGTGGTGGCAATGGCCAGCAAATGTGAATAAGCCTTCAAAAATGTTGTGTTTGCTGGGTGCGGTGGTGCACGCCTGTAATCCCAATGGCTTGGGAGGCTGAGGCAGGAGGATTGTGAGTTCAAAGCCAGCCTCAGCAACTATGCAAGGCCCTCAGCAACTAGCGAGACCCTGTCTCAAAGGGCTGGAGATGTGGCTCAGTGCCCTTGCGTTCAATCCCTGGTACCAAAAAAAAAAAATGTTATCTGTAATGCATTTTATTTTTGGGGGGGGGGATCGAACTCATGGACTCTCAACCTCTGAGCCACATCCAGCCCTATTTTGTATTTTATTTAGAGTCAAGAGCTTACGGAGTTGCTTAGAACCTGGCTTTTGCTGAGGCTGGCTTTGAATTTGTGATCCTCCTGCTTCAGCCTCCCAAGCTGCTGGGATTACAGGCATGCACCATTTTGTCTGACTGTAATGCGTTTTATTTTATTTTATTAAGTTGATTTTTTAAAAATAAATGGCAGCTGAATGCATTACAATTTTTATTACACACATACAACACAATTTTTCATTTCTCTGATTGTATATAAAGTATGTTCACACTAATTTGTGTCTTCATACGTGTACTTTGGATAATGATGTCCATCACATTCTACCATCCTTGCTAACCCCTTGCCCCCTCCCTTCCCCTCCCATTCCTCTGTCCTATCTAGAGTTCGTCTGTTGCTCCCACACTCCCCCTCGCTACCCCATCATGAATCAGCCTCCTTATATCAGAGAGAACATTTGGCATTTGGTTTTTTTGGGATTGGCTAACTTCAGTTAGCATTATTTTCTCCAATGCCATCCATTTACTTGCAAATGCCATGATTTTATTGTCTTTTATCACTGAGTAATATTCCATTGTGTATATATGCCATATTTTAAAAAAATCCATTCATCTACTGAAGGGCATCTAGGTTGGTTTCTCACTTTAGCTATTGTGAATTGTGCTGCTATAAACATTGATGTGGCTGTGTCCCTGTAGTATGATGTTTTTAAGTCCTTTGAGTATAGACTGAGAAGAGGGATGGCTATATGTCTCTCCGTTAGTAAATTTTTTGAATCCCAAGCTAAATTCCTGAAATATACCAACAAATTGCCAGTATAATATTTGTCCTAAGAAAGGGATTCTTTCTGGAAGAGACTTGATCTCAAAGAATTACTTAATATTTATTAGAGTTCCCTCTGAGTTTCAATAATTCTTTGAAAATAGATTGGAAATCTAGCCTCTCTCTCTGTCTAAAATTCCCTCTGTGGTGCTCTTAGCTGAACGTCCCTCTAAGAGTCTGTATCTGGAACAATGTGCACATTGCTTCCATTGAACCTGTTTTTTGTGCTACCTATTTGAATCAGAAGCAATTAGGATGGTCTTACCTTTTGAGTAGTTTTACTTCTAGGACTTATATTCCCTGTTTATAGAGATGCTGGTTGGAGTGGGATTGATATTTTTTGCCCGATCCCACCTATAGTAGGATACTATGTGTTTCAAGTGTCTAGGGCAAAGGTTGAAGTATGCCGTCTGTGGCTGAAAAATTCAATCACAGTCAGAAGAAAAGGGCTTGGTCAGAATGTCAGGGTGAATTTGGGAATTCCAGAATATGGGTAACTTTTGAAGTGCTGGTCTCTCAGTCCATACAACAGAATTGAGACTTCCAAGGGAGGCTAAGGACCAGCATATGTGAATGTCACAATGAACCCCACTATTTTGCATAATTATAGTGCACAAATAAAAACATAAAAAAATTAATTTAAAAAAGTGAAATTCTGAAAAAAAACAAAAACAAAACAAAACAAAAAAAAACCCAAACCAAAGTGCTATTTAATCTCAGGTGCAGGTTTAAAACTTAGAAGCCATTTTAGGTGGTTTTAAGAAACTTGATTTTGGAGTTGGTAGACTATCTTCCAGGTAGGTTAGCTGTGAGATTTAACCCTGGTCTTCCTCTGCCAGCTGCTCTGGGTGTGTACGTAGAACATCCATCAGAGCCCAAGATCTGAATGACACAGACCTGGGCTTAAGTAGTAGCCTTGCCTATACTAAGTGGCCTTGGCAAGTCATTTAACCTTGCTAATAGCAATGTCCTCTCTAAAAATGGGAATTAATAGGGCTGGTTGAAGGATTCAATGAGACAGATGCATGTGAAGCATTAGTTGTCTTCCTAGCAATAGGAAAAACTCCATGAATACAATGTACTTATCATTATTTTCCATATGCTCCTTAGTTATTGAGTTAATAGGAGGTCTAAAATAAAAATACTTTCAAAAGGAGTTTAAGAAAGAGTTATAGTGCATGGCTTTTGATTTTCTGTTGATCTTTGGAGTCTATAAGAACTTCAGGACTTTCCTTGCTTTGGATCCCATAGAAGACTGCTCTTTGTCTTTGTGCATGAATGGGGTAGGAGGATGGGAAGGAGCTGAGATGATCACCGGTGGTCCAATCATACATGGCCTTGTAGGGACAAAAGTTAGGTAAAGAATTTAAATGTTGTTCAGATGCAGTTGGAAGCCTAGGAAGAGGTGTGAAGGAGGCTTGAATTAAGGGCTCTGAAAAAATAAGAGAACAATTAACCACAGGCAGTGAGGGGCGGGGAAAGCTCTGGGCTATGCCTTTGCCCAGGGGCTGGCAGAAGGGACAACACTGCAGACAGAGGGAGCTGCATGGTCAGGGTGTGGAAATGAGTCTTCAGGGAAGTGTGTGACGTCAGGTGTGCCTAGATCTGTGTGGCAGTATGAGGGAGTGGTGGGAAGTGAGATTGGCAAGGTAGGTGAGACCAGATGCAAAGGGCATAGGATGCTGGACGCAGACCTCGGAGCTCATTGTGAGGATGGCGGGTGGTGTGCATTGAATGGTTTGACCTGGAAGTGACATTGGAGCACATGGTGGTTTCATGGGGTGGAGTCAAGAGCATGTCAAAGGTGGTGGTTAGCAGTGCTATTTCAGTAGTTCTGGACATGGGGTGTTGGGGGGGGGCAAGATGTGAGAGAAGCTTAAAGGAAGAAGTAACAGGACTCACTGACACACTGAGAGAGGAGTGGGGCACCTCGATGGGACATGAGTTTCCTAGTCTGAGCAACTCTGTAGAAGTGGGTGCTGTTGAGTGGGTAATAGAGGAGAAGAGGTGTGTGGGGGAGAGAAGGGGAGTCCCACTTGAGATCAGTGGGAATCTGAGCATCTGTAAGAGACCCCACAGGCACTTGGAAACAGGTTTCTGGAGCTTAAGAGAACTGTGGAGGGTGAAGACACACTCATGGGAGTTAGCTGAGATCCCCCAGGGAGCCTGGAGCCTCAGACAGCAGAGAGCCATTGACAGAGGAAAGAGAGACCAACGGAAGGGAAATAAGAAGAGGTGAGAAAGAACAGCCAGAAAGGTGGGAAAAGCAAGAGGGAGCCGTGTTTTGGAAGCTGGGAGAAGAGTTTCCAAATAAGACAGAAGGAGAGCAGGACATGGATAGGAAAGAGGTTTTTGTATTTGACAGCTGGCAGGTGACTGGGGACCTTACCAGGAGCGACTTGGGAAGGGGAGGAAATGTAGGCCAGAGGTAGAGACAGCTTTTAAATAAGTTTTACAATCGTTTTTTAAAACTTTTAAAATAAGGGGCTGGGGTCGTGGCTCAGTGGTAGAGCGCTTGCCTAGCATGTGCGAGGCGCTGGGTTCAATTCTCAGCATCACATATAAATAAATGAATAAAATAAAGATCCATATCTTAAAAAAAAATTAAAAAGCAACTTTAAAAATAATAAGGTAGAGATGGGAGATAAAAAGCCACAGTCACAGTGCTTATGGAACATTTCCATGAAGCACTGGGATGGTCACCAAGTAATATGATGAGCTCTTAAGGAATGTATAATCCATCCATGGAAACCTAAGAAGGTCGACCCCAAGAAGACATCAGTGTGATAAGGTTATGAGGTTCTTACGGGCACTGCATAAGTATGAGAATTCATAGGAAGATGTTATTCATTTCACTATTTGTTGAATGTCTGCCTGGGGCTGGGCATTGTGGTGCCTTCTGTGTTAAAGACAACTGAGCACGTGGGTGACTCATGGCTCAGTCACAGTGAGGATCACATGGCAATACAAGCATTTGACCAGTAGATGGCGCCCAAGCAATCCTTTCAAGCCTGTCTTTAGCCTGAAGGAGGAAGATTTATTTTTGTTTAATTTTTAAAAATATTTTTTAATTGGTGCATTTTAATTATACATAGCAGTGGGATATGTTGTGACATAATCATAAAGGCACACAACATAATTTGGTCAATTCTATTTCCCGGTAACAAGGAGGTGGGCTCCTTGCTGAGGTCTACCTGTAGGGCTCTGACATTTTTTCCCCTGAGTACCATTTAGAGCCTCACTTACTAAGAAGGAGGAGCAACAGACAAGAGCCAGATAGGATCACAGGTTATACTGGAGTTTCAGAGCCTATGGCATGGAACAGATGCGGTAGTTTGCTCACTGTCTTGACGATGTTTATGACAGTATTAGCCTACCTCCCCGACAGTCTTAACTCATGTTCTGGTAACCCCCGGGGAGCTTGTATTATTCAAGGAAATGGGCAGAGTTCCTGAGGCCAGAGCCCAGCAGAAGACCATTCACATCTTCTCACCCAGCAAAGGTGGGTTGAGTGATCTCAAAACACCCAGGAGCTGGAGATATTTTATTATCACAAGAAAGAACTGTTTTTTCTTTCCTTTCCAAATGTTTTCATTTGAAAAATTTCCTATCTACAGAGAGATTCCAGGAAGGTATACATCCATATACTCTATCTGGATTCATGTATGATTATCATGTTTTCAAGGTATGTTTTTCTTTTTTATTATACCATATTTTTCTATGTTTCGTCATGTTATCATGATTTTGTCTTGATGTTCAAATTGTCCCAGATTTGGCCAGTGAAGACCCTCCAAGTCGGCTCAACCACATCATTCTTTGAGCACATTCCTGTTTTCTTGTTCCCTAGAAATGCAAGTTCATCTTTTCCCCTGTTTCCCAGCTTCTGGGAAATTTCCCAGCCATTTCCCCATGAAATCTGGGCTCCTGAGTCTGTGATCCAGATGTGGCTGTTAGAGATACCAGTCTCTGAAGTCAAAACCAAGGCTTCTTCTTAGTGCTTCCTAAGCTGGAAAGTTGAGTTCTTAAGTGAACCCCTCTGCTGACCTCCACTGCTGACCCCTGGAGGGGTGTTTATTTAACTTGGCCTTCAGGCTGAGTTCCTTAGCCACAGAAGAGATGGGCAGGGTGAGGGCCCAGGGCCACCCAGGATGCTGCACTCACAGCTTGCATCCTGTGGTCCCAATCGTTCAGTCCCTGAAGGATGTTGGGGACCTAAGAAGGTTAGGAAAGCAACCCAGATGAGAAGGGATTTAGGGGGAGAGATTACAGGGCCCTTAATACGTTTATCTTCTTAGTCATATTTTGGACAGAGGGAGAGGAGCAAGAGGAATTGGCTGTAAGCCAAACCCCAAATGTTTGTGTCGTTAGAATATCAGAGAAGATGATTTGTGCCAGCTGCCACCTGGGGAAGGATGAAGAGCCAATTTGAGAAGGGGAGGGAGGGCTAAAGGCTCAGGGAGTGGTGTGTCCCAGACCTAAGGGGCTGTCCTCCAGGGAGACGGTGGAACCACCTGGGTGAAGTCAGGCAGACCGGTTCATGTCACTCCAGCCTTTTGTGACCTGATTTCTAGGAAAAGAATAATACAGAGTTGGGTCCAAATTGAGGATGATAATATGTGGTCATTGGCTGCCTGGGCGTGGAATCATAGGGCCTGCATTTGAATCTCTATGCCTTCTGTGACTTTGGACGAACTTACTAAGTCTTTGTCAGTCTCAATTTCCTCCTTTGAAGGATGGGGATGATCATAGTGGCCCCCACAGAGGGTTTCTGTGAGGTCTAGAAGAAGTGCTGTCTATAAGTCTCCCAGTAGGGGGTCTGGTGTGGAGTGAGACTACCTATTAAATAGGCTGAACGAATGGTGAATTCTATTCTTATTACCAAAACAGAGCTGCTCTTTTGTTGTTGGTGTGTGAGTTTTATCTCAAGGGGTGGGGGATGGAAAAATTAATATAGGGCTGGACAGGAAAGATAGGAAAAGACAACTACCTAAGGGAGAAAAAATAAATATGAACATGATGAGGTAGTCTTCCCAGGACAAGTATTATATGGTAAGTGATACCTTGTTTTCTGTCTGAGAAACTCTTTGACTCCAGGGAATTAATGTTTGGACCTTTGTAGATTTTATGTTATCAAAGAATTCCTGGGTCAAAACCCAGTTTCTGGGGAGGGTATAGAGGCATGACAGACCCCTCCTGCTCCAATAGTAAGAAATCACTACATAAACCAAAGAAAAACCACAATTTTCTTTAAAACCATCAAATATCTGTGAATATGGAATCAGAAAGAATCTAAAATCCAGGGGTGTGTGTCCTTCCTAGGTGAGTAAGGGAGCAAGATGGTTCCTCCCTGCTTAGTTGCTGCGGTTCAGCAGCAGCAGGACAGGGGAAGGAGGGCACCTCCCAGCAGAGAAGCCAGTGGACTTTCGCTGCCCCTCTGGCCTGGCCTGTTGAACTGAAATCTAGAGGAAACCCACAGCAAAGCCATCCTTTCCACCAAATACTTTCTGAAATGGGATCTTTCTGAGCAAGCAGAGGTGGGGGCAAGACTAGAAAGCAGGTCTTGGGTTTGGCATAAAGACTATCTTACAGCTTCAAGAACTTGTGGCCCCACAGTTTTGTAATCTCAAAAGCTCGCCATTTCCAAGTCCTGTAGTCCTGGAGTGCAGGAAGTTGCAGAGAGGAGAAGTTGAAAGTCAGAGATGCATTTTTTTACTGTGAAAAAGCAAGACAATATAATCCACAGCCCAGAAAACAGTCCAAAGAAATAGACCCTCTGTGACCAAATGTTGGAATTTTCAGACAAAAGCTTTTAGATAACTAAATATACGAAAGAATCTCTAGGAAAAGAGGAATATAATGAATGAAGGCACAATGAATTTCAGGAGAGATTTGGAAAGTATTATAAAGAACCAAATGGAAATCCTAGAACTGATAGATATATGATCTGAGATTTAAAAAAAAATGGAAAGGATTAAGAACCTATTGGTTACCAAAGAAGAAAGGATCAGAAAACTAAAGACAGGGTAGTAGAAATCAGCCAAGTTAAAGCCTAGCAAGGAGACTGCAAGTAGTCAGCAGACTAGACATTTTGTACCACCTTTGCCTAGACCCTGTCTTTTGAGCTGGATTAGCAGAGCTGTCTTAGTGTGCATTTGTGTGTGTGTGTGTGTGTGTGTGTGTGTGTGTGTATGTGCGAAGACACTTAGGGGAGTAAATACTTTCTGCGGCAGAGTGGTAGACACTATTCTTGGTGGACATTTGTTTCAATTGAATGGATGGATCATTTGACATAGGGAAGAGGGGCTTTAAAAATGGTTCACTTGGTAGCGACCTGAGAGGCTGAGGCAGGAGGACTGCAGATTTAAGGCCAGCCTCTGCCACTTGGTGAGACCCTGTCTCAAAGTAAAATAAAAAAAAAATAATAATAAGGGCTGGGGTGTAGCTCAGTGGTAAAGTGCTTCTGGGTTCAGTTAAAAAAAAGGTTTGATTGCAGGGAGATCTTTATTTGGTACAGTTATTCATTCAATCAACAATTGAAACAACAGCTTAATGCATACATATATTTGAACAAGACAATGTCCCTGATCTCACAAGAACTGTGTCATGGGGGAGGCAAACAATTTAATAATCAGTCACTATAAAGAATCAACTGATTGAGGTTCAGGCCAAGCCTTGAGTGAGCCTTTTACTGTGTCACTCTGGGACCTCTGCTAGTTCCCTGCAAGGAACTGGTAAGAGCTGTCACTTGGCACTCGCTGGGAACTGAGCATGGTTCACGTACCTTCCCTACTGACTCAGTTAACCCTCCCTGCAGCCCCCATCAGAGCCTGTTAACAATGGTGACACTGTGACACTGGGGCTGAGTGACATTCCTGCTGTCACACAGCTTGTAAGCATCAGGGCCAAGGTGTTCATTTAGAGGCTGAGCCCTGGCTCCTCTCTGCCCTCCCAGTGGGACCACCCCTAGGTCACTTGGAGTGCCTGTCTCAGGGCTGGCAGGTCATGGGAGGACGAGCCAAACCATGTGGAAGGGCAGGCTTCCATCCTGCTCCTGGCCCCGTGCAGGGGACAATCCCACGTCATCGTCCGGGCCTTGGCTTCACCAGCACTGTCTGGGCGGTGGGGCCAGATGGGTTTAGGCCTCCAGCCAGAGATGAGGTGTAGCTCTGAAGAGGCCTGGGCAGTGACCATCCCCTTTGATTCCTGTGCCAAAATCGTCCGAGTCTCCGATCAAGACTCAAGAAAAATAACAATATTTGTTGTCCTTTATTGAGCATTCAGTGGGAGGTGCTTTAAATAGAGCATCTTCTTTAATCCTTAAGACAAGCAAATAAGGCCACGTGGCAGAGACCTACTGTTATTCTCATTTCCAAATGAAACACCTTGGCTCAAAAAAAAAAAAAAAAAAAAAATTCCCAGTGAACTCATCTAGGGTCACACAGCTAGGAAACAACGGCCTGAGGTTCAGCCCCTGTCTGGCTTCATAGACTGAATGTGCTTCCTGAGTCGTCTTTGAAAGAGGACAGAAAATGCAAATGGCTCTCCCTTTGAATGGCTTTTTAAAGTCCTTCTTTTCTTTCTAAGAGAGATTCAAGAAAAACAAACCCAAACCACTTCTCAGAAGCATGGGGTGCCTCTCTCCTGCCATCCCCTCCCAACTCCTGATGCTGGAGATAACAAGATTTGTGGGTGAAGGCGGAGACAGGGGATGGGGGGGGGGTGGCTTCATTTTTCTTGGGAACCTTCCAGCTCTCTTATTAGTTTAGAAATTAATGAAGATTATGAAGATTTCCTTTCAACTCTGTAGAAGCAGGCTTCATCTAGCTAGCCCTCCTGTTTGGTCCTGTAGCAAAAGAATAGGAGACGAGTCCTGGACTTGAGGACCCCGGGGGATAGTCTGGATTGATGGACAGATCCCCTTGTGCATGCATGTGTGTGCTCGTGGACACACACACACACACACACACACACACACACACCCCTTTCCCTGTAGCAAGACTGTTTTGGGGAATCCAAGCACGTCTTCTGGGCCCTTTGCCTGCTCTCGTCTTTCGACTCAGGACCACCTGCTTGGTTGGCCAGCAGCATTTCCTTGGCAGGGACATTGGGCTGTGTTCACTGTTCTGCCCTGGACAGAGAGGTGCAGTGAGCCTTCTCTGCACCCAGGCCCGCCAATTCCCCCAGTAGAGGCAGGAGTGGAGGGGAGGGGAGTCTTAAGGAGTTCCTTGATGTGGGGAACAGGGGGCTGCCTCCTCCTCTGTCTTTGGGCCCAATACCCCTTCCTCCAAGCCCATTTCCAAGAAGTGGCCTCTTTGTCCCCGGTTGGTTGGAAGCCGTTCCCCATCTCAGGGCCCACTCTGCCCTCCTCTTCAGACTGAGAAGAAACGATATGATGAAGCACCGAGGTGCAGCCTGTGTTCTAGAATCCCGGCTGCTTCTGAAGGACAACCTCTGTGCTTGCAGGGACAAGTGGTCCAGCCTTTCACTTGGCCGGCTCCCAGGTGGGGCTGGGGGCTCTGAGCCCTCCAGAGACGGCACAGAACCCTGGAACCGAGCCCAAAGGACTTGCCAAGGAGACCTGAATGGGATGGCCACCAGCTTCTCTTAGATTTGGGGAGGGACCCAGGGACATGGCTAACTGATTCCAGCTCCCATATGGAGGGAAGAAACCGGAAGCAGACTGGCAGCACTGGCTGCTGGTTCTAACTTGGGGTTCTCAGCAGGAGGTTTGCTTGGGGTGGGGGCTGGAATTTAACACCTTGCCGCCAGGGAAGCTGCCAGTCCTGGAGGGGCGGGGGCTGTGCAGGAGGACTTCTTTTTTCGTCTCTCACACCCAGCGTAGCACTTCCGTAGCCCTGCAGCAGATGGGCAGATGTGGGCGATGAAACGCGTGAGGTGTGCAGGAAGAAGCAGAAGCCGGGAGGGTGAAGATTTCATGTGTCTCTTTTAGAAAGAGGAGGAAAAATCTTCCTGCTTCCCAGTGGAGAGGGAGAGGGCTGGTCAGCAAGTCCCTGAGACAGCTCATTGTACCAGCCAAGACCCAGCATCAGGACCAGACAGAGCAAGGTTCAGCCCCCTGCTCTGCACCCTGTAGCAAAAGCTAACATTTACTGATTTTTCTATAATGGGTTTTTCATGCATATTCTGATTCAAGCCTTGCAAATCATGTGAAAGTAGGTGCCACTTCAATTCACATGTGACTCAGGTGAGATTCTGAGAGGTAGAATAATTTGCCTAAGGCTGCACAGCTAGTGGAGAGAAAGCTGGGCTTCAAACCGAGGGTGGTGTTTTAATAAGCTTTGTTGCTGCTGGGACCAAAAGGAACTGACAAGAACAATTAGAGGAGGAAAGGTTTATTGGGGAACTCATGATTTCAGAGGTCACAGTCCAAAAATGGCTGACTTGATTCCTCGGGACTTGAGATGAAGCTGAATATCATGGCGGAAGATATTGGGAGGTGGAGGAAAGTGGCTTAGGACGTGGCCATCATGAAGCAGAGAGAGAAAGTCTAAGCTCACAAAATATATATCCCAAAGGCATGTCCCCCATGACCACCTCCTCCAACTACACCCTACCACCTATAGTCACAATGCAGTTAATCTCTATCAGGGGATTAATTCATTGATTAGGTTAAGGCTCTCAGAATCCAACATTTCACCACTAAACTTTCTTGCATTGTCTCACACGTGAGCTTTCGGGGGACAGACACCTTATATGTAAACCATAACAGATAGACTCCAAAGATTCTGTTCTTCACTTTACAACGAGTGCAGCAATTTATAGAATCTTCTGACTTCTTGGCCATCTGAATTTGGGGAAGTCCCCTAACTTCTCTGTCCTTAGTGTTCTGCACCTGGGAAATGGGGAGACGAATGTTGTTTTCCCAGGTTTCTAAGGAGGATTAAATGAAATGACGTTGGTAAAGATTTTAGCCAGTGAATGGCTTATAATAAGATCATCACTCATTCATTCAATAAATATTTATTGAACACCTGTTATATGCCAGGTACCAGGCTAGGTATACAAGAACATGTCTCAGCTCTACCAAAGGATGTAAGAAAATAGTCTCAAATAATTTCGGCTAGTGATGTGTGTTGAAAAGAAAACACAAGGGGTCAGGAGGGCGACTGTAGAACCTGGAGGACCTACCTCAGCTGGAAGTGCAAGGAAGGTCTCATTGAAGAAGTGGCAGTGAGTTTAATTCCCAGAGGGAGGGGAGGTGGAAGAGCATGAGTCTTCTAGTTTAAGGGAAGAGCAAGTTCAAGGCCTGAGACTGGGACCAGAAAGAAGGCTGGCGTGATGGGAGCAGAGCAAGTAAGTGGGTAGTAGACAGGACTGAGCCCAGTGTGGGTCTGGGTAGCCCGTGGGGCAGGGCAGTGGATAGTGTGGGAAGTCGTTTGGAGAACTTGGATCAAGAGAGCATGATGCCACCTGATTCATTTAATTATCTTACATGCAGCTTTTGCAGCTATGTAGGGAATAGAATTGGGGGGCAAGGATTGATGCCAGGAGATCAGGATTATAGGGATAGATGGGCAGGCTAGAGCCAGAAGAGAGTAGTAAAACCACACTTGTCTAAATGCACACTTTGGTTTCAGATTTTTTAAAATTTTTTTAAATTATTTTTTTAATTTTAATTAATTTTTTTTTATTTATATATGACAGGCAGAATGCATTACAATTCTTATTACACATATAGAGCACATTTTTTCCTATCTCTGGTTGTATACCAAGTATGTTCACACCAATTCCTGTCTTCATACATGTACTTTGGATAATAATGTCCATCACATTCCATCATCATTTCTAACCCCATACCCCTTCCCTTCCCTCCCACCCCTCTGTCCAATCTAGGAGTTTGTCTATTCCTCCCATGCTCCCCCTCCCTACCCCACCATGAATTAGCCTCCTTATATCAGAGAAAACATTCAACATTTGGTTTGGGGGGATTGGCTAACTTCACTTAGCATTATCTTCTCCAACTCCATTCATTTACCTGAAAATGCCATGATTTTATTCTCTTTTATTGCTGAGTAAAATTCCATCGTGGATATATGCCACATTTTTTAAATCCATTCATCTATTGAAGGGCATCTAGGTTGGTTCCACAGTTTAGCTATTGTATTATGCAACCTAGTGGAAGTTTTCGCAGAAGTCCCAAGCCTCAGGGCTTCAACTTACCAAAAGTGGAGTGTGCTCTCTGCCTGACACTGTGGGCATGTTTCTTCTGTCATCTTGTCATGGAGCAATGTCCACTGATATTAACAGTCTTCTTTTTAGCTATGAGATTTTATACCTTTTTGAGGAAGGGTGGGGATATAACTGCACATCTCTATTTTATGATATCGGTCTGGATTTCTATATAGACCCGGGGTAGATAAACTGTTTTTGGTAATTGTCTAGATAAAAAAAGAGTATTTTTGTGGGCCTCCTTCCTTTTGACACAAGTACTCAGCTCTGCTGCTGTAAAGCAAAAGCCGCCATAAGCAATACATGAATGAATGGATATTCTGTATTCCAATAAAACTTTATTTATAAAACATTATTACAAAAACAGGCAGTAGGCCAGATTTGACCCCTCACAGTTTGCCAACCTCAGGTAAGGAATACAATTTACGTGCATGACCCAAATAATTTTTTCCTATAAAATCACTTGAAGACATTTCCCCCACTCTTTTGTAAAAATAGAGTGCATCATCCATATTTGTGCTTATCTGAATACAGAAAATAATGTTTGAAAATCAATATTTTTCAAATCTTAAGGATTCCTTTGGAGGTAATTCAGAAGACTAGAGGAGGTGAGGGTGGAGGGCCTAGGGACCCCGCTTCTTCTTAAGCCAGGAGCCCTTCTTTGATCCATGTTTTCAATGTTCATTTTTAAAATTGGTGTTCTTCAGAAGAGTTTGAGCAAAAGTACTTGGGAGTGAGAAAAACCAGGCTGAAAACCATCAATCCTGTCCAAGTGGCTGCAGATCATCTCTCCCTCCACACGTCCATTACAGAGGCACTTGTTACATAAGTGGTCATAGGAGAGGTTCACAGAGATTTTCTAACTGGATGGCAGGGGGCAAGGGAGAGGAGTAGAGGGAGAGTCTACTTTTTGAAGCGGAGGCAGCTAGGCGGTAGGTCGGGCTAGTCTTGGAGAGGTTGGACCATATAGTGGCTTGGACTTTATATTCAATTAGAGTTGAGTTTCTACTCTGTCACCTACAGACTAGATTAGTGATTGATTTAACTCTATGATGATCTTCTCCAACTCCATTCATTTACCTGCAAATGCCATGATTTTATTCTCTTTTATTGCTGAGTAATAATGATGATAGCACTTCCCTTCCCAAGCTGTTGGGTGGATTAAATGAATTGATTTATGCTAACGGCCTCATACATGGATAGATGCATAAAAAATATTGGTTTCCTTCTCCCTTCTCCCTCTTCGTTCTGTTCTAAGGGGTGTGGGATGAGTTTGAAGACTCCTTCTCCCATCTCTTTTGTGTTGACCCCAATCTCCCCATCCCAATCCTTTTTCTCTTCTCAGGATGTGGCCAGGTTCTTCGAGTCCCAAAGGGTCAGATTTTGTTGGAGAGTTACCCCTTAAATGCTCACTGCGAGTGGACCATTCATGCCAAACCCGGGTTTATCATCCAACTGAGGTAAGGGTTGGGGTCAGAATTGAGGAGCATCAAGGAGACCACAGTGGCATGGACCAAGTTCACCATTAACACTTTACTCTTCACCCCTGAAAAATACCTCCCTCTTTTCTTCCAGGGTAGCAGAGTGGCTGCATCACCCCTAAGATTTCCACTTAGTTTTTCCCTTTTCTAGCTGTGGTGAGGCCAGAGGTGATTGAGATTCCTGATCCTGTAGGGTACAACTTTCAACAAACATTTTCTGGGGGGATGAATATACCCTGAGGTTCCCAGAGGCCAGCTCTGCCCTCCAGGAGGAGCAACATGGTACCCTGAATTGGAAGGATCCAGTAAAACCTTCTCCATCCTTATCAAAGCAGGCCTTGGTAGCTGGTGTCCCACACCGTGAGGACCTGGGGTTGGAAGTGAGGCTGATTAATTGGGCTTTCTCAGGGGAGGGCTGGTTCTAGGAGAAACTTAGGGGGTCACAGTCTTCTGCTTAATGGGCTCAGGACTGGGTCTCCAGGATGCTAAGGCAGGTGTTAAATGCTGCATATTAACATTTCAGCAGCTGAGGGACCAAGATAGATGTTCTCTCAGAGACTCCAAAAAGCTTCTCTAAGATCCAGGAGAAGATCCAAAAAGAAATAGCCCCCAAAATAAAATGGTGAAGGATTAAGAAGCACATTACCAGCCCAGGAAAGAGGCCTGATTTCTTTCCATATTTAAAGTTGGGCCTTCTGGTCCCAAGTAATGATAGTCATGAAAACACTTGGAAGCATATACACAATATTTAGCTTAAAAGCTCATCAGTCATTCCCTTTCTGTCACCTGCCAGGCTACCACAAAATCTATTTTCTTGCCTGTAAAATGATCTCAAGGCCACCCATGTCCCTCTGTCCCCAGAGCCCCCCTTCTACTCAGACCATGTGTCTCACTGGGATTCTGTCCAGGCTCCTGACTGGGGTTCCTGCTTCTGCTTCTGCCTGCTCTACCTTCTCCTCCTCTCAGAGTGGCTAGAGTGGTCATTTAAGGTCCTACATCCCAACAGCACCTTCATGTTGAAACCTTCTAGCGGCTTCCTGTTGAGCTTGGAATCAAATCTGAACCCCTCACCAGGCAGCACGCTACTGTCCCCTTCACTCAAGGATGTCCCCTGGTGGTATCCTGGATTCTCCTTCAGTCCCTCGTGCCAAGTGCACTCACAGATTCCCCTGCTGGACCACTCTTAGGCAGGACATTTACAGGTCTAGCTTCATCGCATTGCTTCATCTCTACTAGGGTCTACTAAGTCCCTTGGAAAGGTTTTCCTTGACCACAGTGTCAGAGACGAGACTCTCACTTCATGCTCTTATCTGGTTCATTGTATTCATGGCTCTTAGCATTCACTGGATTTGCCTTTTTTGTTTGTTTGTTTGTTTTTTCTCCTCTCTCATTGCTTATTGTCTGTCTTCCAAAGCAGAGATCCATCTCCATAAAGGCAGGTCTTGAAGAGGCCCCAGGATCTTAGCACTGCCCAGGGCACACCTGTTTCTTCTGTCACCGTCTCCACCCACAGGTTTGTCATGTTGAGCCTGGAGTTTGACTACATGTGCCAGTACGACTATGTCGAGGTCCGTGATGGAGACAGCCGCGACAGCCCCATCATCAAGCGTTTCTGTGGCAACGAGCGGCCGGCTCCCATCAGGAGCATGGGCTCCTCGCTCCATATCCTCTTCCATTCGGATGGCTCCAAGAATTTCGATGGCTTCCATGCCATCTTCGAGGAGATCACAGGTAAAGACCACAGAGACAACTGTAGCGTTTTATGGTTTGCTGCAGTAAAATCTGCTCTGGGTAAGTCCTTTCTCCCTGCACAGACTTATTAAAACCTAGCATGTTGCATTCTTGGAAGCAACCTACACACTGAGAAAAAAAAGGGAGAGAGAGAAATGGCAAGGCATATTTCAGAACCAGAACTAGAAATTTTTATCTTCTTCATATAAATAAGGTGGGTAGAGCACAGAGAGGCTGTATAATATTTCCAGGTCACACAGCTATAATGGTGCAATCAGCAATTTGTATGCAAGCAGTTTGCGTACGCTAGAGCTTACATGGGGGGCCACTATGGTAAAGAGTATTGTCCTTGGATCCTTGGCAGATCCAGTCGTGTGACTTTGGGAAAATTCTTCTCTCTCTTTCTGGGCCTCTGTTTCCTAATTATTGTTAAGGAGATGATAATAGATGCTGGTCCTTAAAAAGACTCTAGAATAGAGGAAGTGGTTTGCACAGGGTAATGCACAGTAAGCACTCAGTAGCTGCCAACCCAAGTGTACCCTTGGCCTCCATTAGCCATCTGTAAAATAGGTCTCAAAAGCCTTAAACTACATTGGCAAATGTCATGCACTTGATGAGGAACTCAAGCCTGACTTTAAATCCTGCTCTCTTTGGCGTATTTGGAAGTAGGATTTGGCCAAGATGCAGTACTCAGTCCTAAGGAATCAGCCTGGTTCTCATTGTTCTGAGGTTGGATTGCAGCAGGTTTCACAAAATAAGCTCAGGTTCAAAGGTCAAGTTTTTAAAAATACTGAATAATAATAAAAACAAACTAGCAATGGCCTTCTCCTCATCATGGCTCCCTTAGGAGGAAGGTCTGATGTGAGTCTTAGGAAAGCGGGGGT
>NW_026000174.1:45892393-45944036 GCF_001458135.2 Marmota marmota marmota | reverse complement strand
GTGGGGGGGTGGGGGGTAGTGGTAGTGGTGGTAGAGTCAGGGTTTCTGCAGTCCCCTCCATTCATCTGCTTGTCCCTTAGCAGGATGCCCACAGCAGCTCTCAGCAGTTGTCCCTGTCTCCAGTCCATGCTGGGCCCCATGGGGCTGTGCAGGGCCTGGGAGTTCCAGATGCTTTGCTGCCGTGGGTGGTCAGTCCTGGTCCCTGATGACACCCTGCTGGTCCCCTGTGGGGTGGTCTGTCAGGCAGAACCAGCTGTCAGGGAGGCTGGTTGGGGACAGTGGTGGCTCACCGACCTGTGTGCCTGTGATGGAGGGAGGGTCTCCCTCTTATGAAATGGGCTCCTCGACTCCCCGCTCCCCTGAGAATCTAGGAAACACTAGCCTGCCCTGGCAAAGAGCTAGCACCATTTCTGCTCCTCACACACCCCATTCGTCAGTTTCTATCCATTATTGCCTCTGGCGAGGGTCACCTGTCTCAAACCTGCATATCACAACCCATGCTTCAGAATCCCTATCACCTTGTCCATCCTTGGCTAAACCCTTTCTCTTGCTCCAGTGAGCTGTGACTTTGCCCTTTTGTGACCGCTCTGTAGCACTTTCTCTTCTTTTTTGATAATACACTAACTGCACCGTGCTTTGGGTTACAGTTGTATATTTTTCTCTACATCACCTTGACCTGGTAAATAGAATCTCCTATTTCTCTTTGTGTCTCTCCGGTACCTTTCACAGAGCAAGCTCTCAGTACAGATTTGTTCCGCTGAATCGAGGGATGCATTTCTTCCATGAACGTAGGAATGGTGATGTCTGTTTGTAGAAAATATGGTCCTTAAGATGCTCTGTAAAGAGCAGGTTATGAGGTCAGAGAAGCTTGGGGAAGACTGAATGTTATGTGCATTCTCAGAACTTCATAATGCATAGGGCGTTAAACTGAGAGGTTCTACAGCAAAGCAGTTTGGTTAATTACCGTTAATGCCAGGAGCAGTTCCCCAGTACATCTGAGGCCAGAACCCTTATTGAGTTGAACTTATCTCAACATCACAAGGACTAATGGCTACAGAACATATGTTTGGAGATTCTCAAGTACACCTTTAGTGGTGTCATAAAGATTATCTTCCAGTGACTGTCTCTCTTTTTTTTTTTTTTAAGGGTGATCTAAAGCTACCCAAGGATGCTTACCCATCCAAGGATGCAAGCATGATTCTGCTTTCATCTATTTAATGCTCCAGTTTATTTTTCTGGTACCAGGTATTGAACCCAAGAGTGCTTAACCACTGAGCCCCATCCCCAGCCCCTTTTGTATTTTATCTTGAGACAGGGTCTTGCTAAGTTGCTGAGGCTGGCTTTGAACTTGGGGATCCTCCTGCCTCAGCCTCCTTAGTCACTGGGCTTGCACCACAGAACCCAGTGCTCCTGTTTATTTTTTGGCTTATGTACCTCAGACTAGCATTGCCTTCTGGGGGCCTCAGAAAGATTGAATAATATCAGCAACCTCCGACATGTAACGAGTACCTGCCTGTTTTAGGGTAACATGAATTCCGTAAAAGGAATAGAAAACCACCAAGAAGTCAAGAAGCCTCCAGGCCTGGAGAGGAGGCACTTAGGGAGGCACAGTGGCACTTAGGGATGCCTTTTCTCTTCCAGCCTGCTCCTCGTCTCCTTGTTTCCATGACGGCACCTGCCTCCCTGACAAAGCTGGATCTTATAAGTGTGCCTGCCTGGCAGGCTATACCGGGCAGCGCTGTGAAAACCGTGAGTATGCCTCCTGGGTGGAGCTGAGGAGCCTCGCCGGTGGGCCTGGGAGGGCTTTGGGGCTCTCGGGGTTGCTGTTTCTTGGTGTCTAGGACTCTCTGTCCAAGATGGCGCAGGGTGTGGATACAACTGAGTGGTTTCAGAAGGGCAGGGCTGCTGGAACTACCAACGTTTGCCCCTTGACATTTCTAGCCCAAAACTATTTCAAATACCCCTCAAAAAAGACACAGCAGTCTCACATAATATTCAGAGCTCAAGAACACCGAGGAAACAGTCAGCCGTAGAAAGCCACCGTTGTCAGCTCTCCTGTGGTTCAGAGTTTGAGCTCCCTGTCCATCCTAAGGTCTGAAGTTTGGAGTTGTCCTCCAGGGCACCGATGTGGTGTGGAATAGTCTGAAACCCTACATGGTCAATATGTAAGGTGACCACAAGCCCCAGTTTTCTGGGGACAGTCTCAGTGTTTGCATTTTGTCTAAATATAATAACATCCTCACTCACACTCAAAGCTTCCTGAATTGGGCGGCAAATAACGTGGGTATCCTATAAGGATGAGATGAGGTTTGTTGAGACACAAGCTAACGTTTTCTGAAGGACTGCTGTGCATTGGGAGTGTGGAGATGCAGGGAAAGAGGACGCCTTGCCTTTCTCTGAAGCAGCTTCTCCCGAGTTGGTGAGACCCGTTTCTTCCTCCTTTAGTAGTTCTTGGGCAGGCCTGGAATGAAACGGGGTGCAGGGGGTGGGACATAAGAGAGGAGGATCCAGCTGGTCATCTCCAGGACAGCTCTCCTTGTTCTCAACCATTCAAGTCCTGGCCCAACCTTCTGCCTGAGCCAAACTCATTCCTTCCCCTTCTCCTTCCCCTTCCCCTCCCTTCCCTTTTGTTTTAGGATCAAACCTGGGGTCTCCTGCATGCTAAGGATGCAATTTACCACTGAGCTATACTCCCAGCCCCTGAGTCATGTCATGACTGTAACATTGAACCACTCAAGTTCTCTAGTCTTATAGCTGTGCAATCATAACCCTCAGTCATCCAAACAGCAGAAACCAACTCAAGCAAATAATTCACTCCAAAAACAGGAAAGCAGCATGTGATTTTCCTCCACTATTAGACCCAAGAAGAGAGAAGAGAGACTTGAATGTGCTGCATGTGAACAAGCCTCTGACAGATCTAATCCTTGTCCTTAGGAAGCGTTATGCTGACGGCTGCACATGGTGGCACCATGAACGTCCAGCCCCTCTGTGTGGTGCCAAGGACTGTGACATTGGCAAAGAGGAATTTTAACCCAGTAACCAGAAATAATTGGTCGGGGTATCTGATAACTAAAACCATGTGTCTGTCCTGTGTGCTAATAGAAGTTTGAGACCCAAAATCGGTGTCATGCACTGAAACCATCACCCTGGGAAGAGAGGTGCAGAACAAGAAAAGTGAAAATTTGGGGAAGAGCTGAAGGAGTACAGTTTATACCCTGGGCAGGGTTCCTCCAAGCAGATCCTGAGACGGGAATGAGTGTACAAGTGAGGCTTCAAGGTCAAGCTCCCTAGAGAAGCTCATAAGGGAGGGGGACAAGGAATCAGGAAGGGAATGAAGCTAAGTAAGTGTGAGGTTTCAGGTGAAATCCCATCCCCAGTGTTGAGTGGTAGTGAGATCTGGAATATAAAGGAAGTGCAGGCTAGGGGACTGGGCTGTCCTATCCATATGACAGTGAGTCATTGGCTAAATTCCACGTGGAACGAGGGGACATGAACTGGGCATGCTGGCTTTCTGTGCAGGTAGATAATGTGGTTCTCATCCCCGTGGGCAGTTCTCTGAAAGTAGCAGGTGCAGACAATATTGCAGAATGGGGAGGGGTCCCTGACTATGCCACTGAGTTCTGCTGAAAGCATCCCTTGCTCTGGAGTGGCACGGCTGGTTTGAGTGGGACTCTGGGAGAGGCTTAGAAAATGATGCTCTGTGGTCCCCGCCTCATTTGAGTCTGCTGTGTTGTGTACAGGCAAATCAAGGAACCGTGGCTTTCTCTTTGCATCAAGAAATTGTATGTGGTGTGATTCTTCTCACGGCAGTTCTGGACCTTGACCCTTTAGATTCAAAGGGACATGGTGGCAGCTATAGTAGCTTAAAGGGAATGTTTAATGAACTCAAGGACTGACTGTACAATATGAGGGCTTTGATAAACAGGTAAAATTGCAAAGAAGTGAAACATCACCAAATAAGACCAGATGCCTTTAAGAAGCTGTTTTAAATCAGGAGAGGAAAATAATCCTTCCCAAAGTTATGACTAAAATGTGCATGGATAGCGTGTGAATCAAATATGGATTTCTCAGCATGATTATTCCACCAAGAAAAAATAAACATCATGAAAAATGAATGTAAAATAAGGCATTTTTGTACTGATTTGTAACTTGATTCATACAGTATCTGAAATCACTTTAAAACACCAGCATAGATGGGCAAGAGAATTCTCCCCTGCCAGTTTATATATATATAGTTCAAAAACCATAATTCCTCAGTACCGTGCAGTTACAGCTGGGTGAAGATATTCGCGGTGGAAATCTGATATGTCATTTGCTAGCATCCTTATGGGGGTCTGAATGTTTATTATTTTCTATAAGATGCAGGTTTATTTTTTTCCTGTTAGGAAGTTTGGCATGAGTTCTAATGCACTCCATGGGGGAAATATCACAAAAATTAGCTGTGGCAGTTTACCTTATGATTTTTGAACAGATCTTCGTCATTTTTTTTTCAGAGCAATCTGTCAGTTAGAAAAGCAGAAAAGAGAAAAAAAAATATTAATTCCGTTTTCCTCATGAGGATATCAATGTACTGGAACAATCTCTCTAGAAGGAATTCTTTCAAAATGAAGAAGAAACCCAAGCACTCTCAGCTTCCCCCAAACTCTCAAATGCCCAAATTGAAATGGGCAATTATTTTTAAAAATTAGTTTTAAGAGCACCGAGCTCAGGATGCACAAGATTTCTGTCTTTGATTTATGTGATATCAAATTTGATTATAAAAGGAAACCACTTCTAGATGCTGCACTCAAGTCTTTGTGGAAAATTAGATGCTCCTTTTTGCATATGAAAGATTCAAAGCAGAGGATGAAAAATGCCATTCCTCATCAGATCCAAAGCCAGAAGTGAGAACTGCACATTTCCCATGTAGCTCACCATGTCTCACGGTGGCTCTTGCAGCGTGGCTTGGTAGGACTCCGGGTGATTGAGTGGTGAGCTCTGGTGACCACTGTGTCCCATGATCAAGTCCTTTCAAAGGTCTTTCCTTCCTGATATGGCTCATCAGTCTCTCTATTCTCAGGAAAGTCCTTGATACAAGCTAACTTTATACATGTGCATGTCCCTAAGTAGGGTCCAATAGAAATAGATTTTCTACTTCCTTGCAGAAGAAACCAAAAATCAAATAATACAGAGGTGTGTGAAATAAAAAGAGAATACTATTTTCCCTGACCAGTCCTGGTTTCCAGGGGAACCACTGGTAGAAAACTGTGGACTTCTTTCTATGTTGCTCCAACCTAAGTCATGATTTCATATATCCTTATTTTAAGCCAGTGGCTTTGAGCTGGGGGTAATTTTGCCTTTCCTCTCCACCCCTGGGTGGCACTTGGCAATGCCTTAATCAATGCTGGTGGTTATAACTGTGGGTGAATGGGGGCAATTCTGGCCTCTAATACATGGAGACCAGGATGCTGCTAAACATCCTACAAGGGGCAGGACAGCCCCACCACAGTTATCTAGCCCAGAGCCAGTGGTGCCAAGGTCAAGAGTTTTACCAAAGTGGATTCAAGTATACATACAATCATTCAACTCATTTTCAATACCCATGTCATGGATATTTTTTCCAGATGGGTCCATGAAATGATTCCTGAGTATTTCATTGTATGCATGAATGCGCTATCATATATTCATCACATCCTCAAGATGGATTTGATATTGTTTAAAAATATTTTTTGCTATTATGATGAGAACTGCAATGGATATCCTATCATATTATTTTGTTCATATGTAGACATATTTTTGTAAGATAAATTTCTAGATGTTGAACTGTTGGTTCAAAGGGTACATGTATTTATTTAATTATTTGTTCTTTTTAGATATACTTGACAATAGAATGTATTTTGACATATTATACATACATGAAGTACAATTTTCCATTCTTGTGGTTGTACATAATATGGAGTTACACTGGTCATGTGTTCGAATATGAACATGGGAAAGTTATGTCTGATTCGTTCTACTTTCTTTCCAATTCTCATTTCCTCTTCCTTCCTCCATTCCCCTTTGTCTAATCCTATAAACTTCTATTCTCCCCTTCCACCCGCCTTATTATGTTTTAGCATCTGCCTATCAGAGTAAACATTTTGGACTTTGGTTTTGGGGGTTTGGCCTATTTCACTTAGCATGATAGTTTTCAGTTCCATCCATTTACCGCAAATGCCATAATTTCATTCTTCTTTATGGTTGAATAATATTTCATTGTGTACATAAACCACACTTTCTTTATCCATTCATCTGGTGAAGGGCACCTAGGTTGGTTCCGTAGCTTGGCTATTGTGAATTGAGCTGCTATAAACATTGATGTGGCTGCATCATTATAGTATGCTTCCTTTAAGTCCTTTAGGTATATGCCGAGGAGTGGTATAACTGGGTCGAATGGTGGTTCCATTCCAGGCTTTCTGAGAATCTCCATACTGCTTTCCAGAGTGGTTTTTACCAATTTGCAGTCCCATCAGCAATGTATGAGTGGGGGTACATGTATTTAAAGATTTGAGAATGATTGCCAAGAAGGTCATGTAAAGGCTTTACCGATCTACGAGATGAGCCATTCATTATAAGCACCAGACCTAGAAATAAGAATTGGGATCTGCATTTCAGAAACAAAGGTCTACTCTTGTCAAAATGGAAATGGGTGTGTTTTCAGGAGGTTCCACTGGTCTGAGGAGAGAGAGTTCTTGTTCAGACTTTGGGAAGTGGTGGATTAAAGGAGAAACAATCAGCAAGGTTTGGCCTCGTCCCAGTGGTCAAGAGGGTGTGAAAGGCCTGGGACACTCATCAAGGGCTACTACACCCCCACCCCCCAACTTCAGCTTCCCTAAAATGTTTTCCAAGGAGGTAAAACTTTCCTCTGCTCTTGAGTGACCTCCTCAGAACCCTGACAAGGGGAGTGGCCCTTCCTCAGCCTTGAAGCCAGACTCACCCCCTGCCAACACCCTCAGTGACCTCCAGCCTCCCTGGGCCACCATGTAAGAAACTGAGACCCCTTCTTTCCTCTGAAGTTTCCTGTTTCTTTGTATGGAACACAACGACAAAATAAGTCCTCAAGAAAATGGTCAGAGTCTTGTTTTGAAAAAGTGGAGAGCAAGGGATTCATCGCCTGCTCCAGTTTCCATGTTGTCTTTGTTCCTCTGGCCCAGTTGACGAGGCCGGGCTTTCCCCTGTGCATCCTAATGAAGGACGATGAAACGGGCTAAATCTTGGGGGCACAATGCTCACACTGCAGGCTCTGACGCGCCTTTGAACAAAACAAACCAGGCTCCACCAATTAAGGGAAAATGGTGAATCTGGATTCATTTGGGTTTTAGAGACCCAGAAGGTTTCCCACTGGCCTGTCCCAAGGACTGAGAAGAAAGGAGCCCAGGATGAGAGGCACACTGTCTCCTTGTGCTTCAAAGAGGTGCCCCGCATTTCTCATTGGAATAAGTGTTTAGGAACTTTGAGATTTTCATGGAAACATTAATGCTGATGCAAGTGAGATTGTTTGGAGACCCCTAGTGGGTAGCAATCATCTCTCCCACGACTGACAGGTAAATAAGGTGCTGTGTGCTCACTGGATTAATGCAGACGGTTCTGACATTTTTCCAATAAGGTATTGAAAAACTGCCTTTGTCTCAGGTCCAAAGACCTCTCTTAGCCTCAGTATCTGGAAGACAGGTGCATCTCTGACTTCTGCAAGATGGTGCTTGGAATGTGTAGTCAGAAAGATCTTGGATTGACACTGAATCTGAAATTGACCAGCCAGATGGTCTTAAACAAGTCATTTAACTTCCATGAGCCTCAATTTCCCCCATTTACAAAGTTTAGCAAAATAATACCAAATACCTATTAGGGTGTTTGTGGGACCCACAAAAGGCAGAGTTGAGGAATAAGAGCTGTGAATCTTATGACTGCTTCTGGCCCTGTCTTAAAGTTGTTTGAAAGTCTGGCAGAAAGCAGAGGATTCTCCAGATAAGGCATTATGGCAACAACACTAGTTTCTACAAGATGATGATTATGACTTTTTCAGGGTTCCATGGTTTAAGAAAATTCCCTTAAGACTTTCTGAGTTTCCTCTTGAGTTGACATTCACGGGTCATTGCTGGACCCTAAATATTGCTACCACTGCATCAGCCCACAGGCAAGAAAGACCTGGTTTTAAAAGGACAAGTAGATGTTGTTGGTGTTATTGTCATAAGAAATCCTGGGTCCCAGGGGAAGATATGCCCATTGAGTGTGATGACTGGGGAGCCTTTGCCACCAGGACAGCCTGGAGAGGGGGTTTTCAGACATGATAAATGCAATAATGTCATGAAGGAACTGGATTTGGATACTCCAGGCAAGGTCACCCAAAGCATTGTGTTATCTGACCAGCCTCTGTTCTCTCATGGGGTTTTGGTAGTCATTCATTTAACACACGGTGGGATGTGTGCCTGTCCCTGGTGGTTATTTTGGAGATCTGGGTTTTAGAGCATCAGTTTTGTATCTCGTTAGAGGGATGGGGAAGGAAAAGGAAATGAATAACCTGACATAAGAGGGTATAAGAGTTATGAGTGTAATTCCATGGAGAAGAGTCTCAGGGATCCATAGTTATTATTCACAAGCACTTAATGATCCAAAGCCTTCAGACTGGAGGAGCCCCAGGAAGACTATTAGCTGATAGACTGCTGACTTCATACACAGTACCTGGGGCTCCCACCCACTCATTCTTCCTGACAAGGCAATGAACCTCTGAACTCCTCTTGGTATATTCAGAGGGACACCATCCATTTGGATTTAGATCCAAAACATAAGAACTGTTACTGAACACAGTAGAAGCTGCCCTTTAACAATTGTCAAGGTGTGTGTGTGTGTGTGTGTGTGTGTGTGTAGCTCAGAGGGAAAGTTTTCCTTTTTTTGGATCAATGCTTGTTCCTAAGTCTACACAGACCAAGTGACATCTAAGTTATGAACTCTGCTGGGCTGCAGAGACTCTGTGGCCTCTTAACCAAAGCATTGCTGTTGCATGCAGGGTAAGGTGCTTGGGGTTGTCTTGTCAAGGGTGCATTTGGCTAGTCAGGGAGTATTTTAGCATAGCAGCATTTCTCCCAAATAACAAGAAGGCAGGAGAGGCCATGTAAACTGTTCTCTAGCCTGCATGCCTCTCAGAGCATGGGAGGGAGCCCCCTGGAGCATGGAAGGGCCAGAGCCTCCATAATTCTACTCAGTTTTGTGTTCATCAGCTGCTCCTGGTCAAGGCCCTCTTGGCTTTGCTTTAGCAGATGAGGTCACTGAGGCAGAGCTTAATGGAGGAGGCCGATTTTATTTGGGTCCCAGGCTAAGAGGTAATCCATTAGAGCTGGGAGGGGCTGTGTGCCCACCGCAGGCTGGGAAGAGGGCACAAGTTATAGATGAAGGATGAGAGCATTGCAGAATTAACTTCTGATGGAAACAAATATCCTGCTTTAGTTATTTTTTTTTTTTTTTTTTTTTTTGCCACTGGGACTATAAGACCCAGCCAGCTCAATTGTAGAAGAGAAGAAGTTTATTTGGGGGCTCACAATTTCAGAAGTCTCAGTCCATAGACAGCTAGCTCCATTTCTACAGGCTTGAGGTGAGGTGGAACAACATGGCTGAAGAGTGTGGTGGAAGGAAGCAGCTCACATGATGACCAGAAAGGGGAGGGGGGGGGGAGAGAGAGAGAGAGAGAGAGAGAGAGAGAGAGAGAGAGAGAGAGATCGCCATTTGCCAATACAAATATATACCCCAAAGCAAAGTCCCAAATACCCCACCTCCTCCAGCCACACCCCACCTGCCTTCAGTCACCGCCCAGTTAATCCCATCAGGTGATTAATTCATGGATTGGGTTATGACTCTCACAACCCAGTCATCTCTCCTTTGAACCTTCTTTAATTTCTCTCACACATGAGCTTTTGGGGGACACCTCACACCCAAACCATAACACATCCCAGTCATCACTGGCCCTGAGATGAACCCCAGCCCTTTGACAGAGGCTAGGGATCCCCCAGTTTTCCTTAAAGGCTCCTGCCTCCTGGATCCTTCACTACTTCTCTCTCTCTTGCTCCAGAAGGCGAAAGCTTCCTCTTCTTTAAGAATAGGACGTTCTTGCTGGTATCCATGTACAAAGAACAGCAATAGTCATTTTTCTCTCCATTCCTAATATAGACCAGGCTCCGTCCGTGCTTCATGGGACATTGCCCCCTTAGTTTGTCAACTTCCTGCATGGTAGGTACTTCTGTCATCTCCACTGTACAGATGCATCCAGCCAAACACTTCTGAGTGTCCATGAAGTGTACCAGGCACTGGGGAAACATGGCAGAGCTGCATGGCCTATATTTTCTCTGCCTTTGGGCAAAGCCATAGAACAAGCCTAATCTTAGCCCATTTTTAGTAGAGGAAAGGGTCACATGTTGCATAGTTTCTGGCTACAACTTCCTGCAGTGAAGGCCTTTGGTGGTGGCAACTGGGGTGGTGAGGATTACTGAGTGCATCTTTTATGCCAGACATTGGGAAGAATCTCCTCAAAGGACTTGGATGTGCCCAGCAGCCGAGGAACCTCAAGTTGAAATAGAGTTGTGTAGCTCAGGCCATTTTTTTTTCTTTTTTTTTAGTTGTAGTAGGACACAATGCCTATTTATTTATTTATTTATTTATTTATTTTTATGTGGTGCTGAGGATTGAACCCAGAGCCTCACGCGTGCCAGGCAAGCGCCCTATCACTGAGCCACAACCATTTCCATAGTGAACATTTCTTATATTTCAAAAAGTTAACTATGATTACCACAGGGGGACATTTCTTCCGGTAGTTGCCCTCTACCTTTCAGAGTTGCCCTCTCCCCTGGAGCTGCCTCAGAAACCTTCTGAGATTTGAAGAAACCCCAGGAACACTATTATTACCATAGCAGATATAGTAGGTGGAGAACCACTTAGGTATGTTACCTATCCTACCCATTCACTCTATCAAACAGGGATGTGCCAGGTTGACTGGGACCAAGGAATTAAATGACTAGAGCTTTCTGAAAAGTCGTCAAAGTTGACCTATCTCTTAGGCACAGGCAGTGTTAGCTATCCAATTAAATAGGCCATCCAAACACCGGAAAAGTAGTGGTCGAAAGACACAGTGTACCAGAGGCCCAAGACAATACTGATTAAGATCAAATAGCTAATTGTAAGCCTCAGCCTCCAAATTGCTGCCGGATGAATAAATAGCAGTGTGTGCAATCCAAGCATAATTTCACATGGGTAGTGTCTCATTCACACCCGCGGAGGGCTGGAAAGCAACACAGAGGCAGAATGCCATTGGCTGGAAAGGGATGAAAAGAGATTTCAGTGCAGATGACATCATCAGTGGGTGTCATTATTCCTCGTTGGTGAAGACCTTCTTGTGAGTAAAAAAGTATTTGGTTTTGTCTAGATACAATTTGAACTCAAATATAGTTTAAACAGGAGAAAGTGAGGAAGAGTTAAAAGGCCATCTGAAGGTTGTCTCTGAGCACTGGCCTCATGTTCAATCAGGTTTCCAGAGAGGACAAAGCCCCAATGAGAAAGTTAATGCCTTTTCCAAACAGAACCACAATTCTGTCACAAGTGGTTCCCTTGATTGTGGTGATGAGTGAGAATGAGTAGATCCCAAGAGTATGCTAAGAATAGAGACGAATGTCCCTCCGTCCCTGGCCCCTGCCACCAGCTCCATCATGGGGTGATGGGCTCTGTTGACTTTGGCCCTGTTTCCCTTGCTAATTCTCAGATAATCTTACAGCTCAGAAACTCAGCTCTTTCTAAAAAGGCAGAATAGGATCATGACTTACTTTTTCCGCTCAGCTGGTTATCAGGCTGACATGAATATTTCATTAACATACAATTTGCCAACAGAAATGTATGCTTTTTACTCACAGTTTCGTAAATCGCTGCAAACCATCTCCAAAATCCAAGAGGACATAAGCAATCATAACTAGGTTAAAATTATTTAGAAGCAGAAATAGGACAATCCCAAAGAGAAGACCAGCAGATGGAATAGAGATTGAAAGAAAGCAAACACAGGCCCCTTTAGAGTTGCAAAGATTGTTAATTTTATTCTGAACTCTCCCTTGCTCTCCTGTGTCTAAGGGTGAGTACTGGGGAAATGTTGAACATTTCTTTTTTGTAAATTATAAAAATATTAATATGCTTTGTTACTAGATATTTCTAAAAACTAGATCCTTCCCCTTCTCATACAAAAAAAAAAAAAAGTGACTGGTCTTGTTTATGCTTGCACTATTCCAGTGTGTGCCAACTCAACTGACTCCTGCCCTCATGTTCCTTCAACCCTGTCTGAGACCTTCTCCAGCTGTGAAGACCCTCTGGCCTATGGACATCCCGGAGGCATGTAGAGTTAGTACTTATCCCATCATCCTTCAACAAAGGATTGATGGTGCTCCATAGGTGAGAACTGGTATCTTGCTCCTTGAGTGGGATAACAATGAGGCATGTCCCATTGTTTCCCAGAGTTGCTAAATGGCACTGATTCTCAGTTCCCCCCCAGTGATCACTTGCATGATAACTTAAGAAATTCACGGTCTTTATTTTCCCTAGTCCACTGTTGGCCCTTCCTGGGATTGCCACCAAGATAAACTGCTTCCACTCAAAACCTAGTCTCACGTGCTACTGCTGGGGGAACTTAACCTCAAACACCTCTCTGAAAGTGTATTTCTTGAAGAGCTAACTTAGTAGAGCCTAGAGAGCTATGTTAGCCCTGGTTCTCCAGAGAAGTAGAACCAATAGGAGATTCATCTATGTATAGGCTCACCTGACTATGGAGGCTGAGAACCCCCATAACCGAGACGCAGGAGAGCTAGTAATTTGAAGGCTCTAATGTAGAGAGTCAGTGGTGTAGATTCCAGTTCAGGCATGAAGGCCTGGGAATCAGGAGCCCTGAGGACCGAGTGTGGATATCCTGCTCAGCCAGCCAAGCAGAGAGAGAACACAATGTTCCCTTCCTCCATCTCATCCCTTTGTTCTATTCAGGCCCTCAGTGAATTGCATGCTGCCTACCCACATTGGAGAGGGTAAGCCCTGTACTCATTATACCAGTTCAAACACTGGTCTCTTCTGGAAACACGTTGGGAGACATGTCCAGATATAATGCTGAGGCAGGTGTTGGGGAGCCCAGAATCTAGTCATGTTCTCCCAGAAGATCAGAGATCACATTCAGCTAAATCGCTATTTGGTGGCTTCTCTAAAGTTTTAGATAAATCTTTGATCAATGATGAATAACATAAATTTTAGGGGTTAGCCTTATCTGAAGGTTTCTCAAAATATGAATCATCTGCATTGCTGATTAAAAAAAAACAGTATTAGACTCAGGAATTTATATAATTCATATAATTTATATAATTTTATTCTGACCTCTCCTTTACTCTCCTGTGTCTAAGGGTGAATACTGGGGAAATGTTGGAATTTATAATCTGTATACACCCCTCCCCCTCCACACACACACCTCTTCTCTAGGGTCAGGGAGTGAGTGGAGATACCAGTGATGTTTGGAGAGAGCCAATAATAAAGATTTGTTTGAATGCTCATTTAGCCCATTTAGACAGCAATTGGAGCATGGCTGCTTCCATCACGAAGAAGCATCTCTCTTCTAATTGTCTCATCTTTGGCTTTATGCCCTGATGTACTGGCCGCACTGCCATAGCTTCACCATGTGCCCTGGTTGAGTGGTGATCTCTGTCTAGTGACTGAGGGAGAACACAAATGTGATAAAACTGGGAACTCCAATTCCAACAAGGCCCCTGTGGTTAATCTCAGCAGAAGCGTCTAGATTAGAACCTGGTTCCACTTCACCCGGCTTCCTATCTATAGATAAGTGGTTTTCTGTCACACAACACAGCAGGCTCAGACAGTTCAATCAATCACACCCAGGGACATCTTCACTGCAACCAAGGCCACAGTCAAATTTCACGCTTGACTAGTATTTGCTGAGACCCCCCCCCTACCCTATTTTAATTTATTTAAGGACTCTGTGATCACCTTTATTTTATTCCTTGGTTAGGGTCCTATCTTCTGATGTACTTTTAGAAGCACAGGTAAGAAAGGCACTAGTTAGGATAAATTAATGCTAATGAAAAACATTATGTACATTCCCCACCCCCACCCTGTGGGTTCTCTCTTTTTTTAGGTGTGTCAGAGTGAGTTGAGTCAGCCTGAGGAAATAAAACTGGATTTCTTATAATAACATTCCTTAAAATTCTAATTAAACGATGAGGAATTTATTTGATTAAGATTTATTTTTTGGACCAGGGATTGAACCCGGGGTGCTCAACCACTGAGCCACATCCCCAGCCTGTTTTATCTTTTTATTTTAAGACAAGGTCTCACTAAGTTGCTTAGGGCCTCACTAAGTTGCTGAAGCTGACTTTGAATTTGTGATCTTCCTGCCTCAGCCTCCTGAGCTGCTGGGATTACAGGTGTCACCACCATACCTGGCTGATTGAGAAAGATTGTCTGGTAAGATTCTGATCTGAGGAATAAGTTGCTGGAAGGAAAGTATCCAACCATTTTTGTCTATAACTGCCTACAGGAGGCCAAGGAAAGCCTTGAGATATCTAAAGTACTTTAGTGTAATCATCCTGGACCGATGTCACTTATATTTCTGGGTTTAAATGAAAAAGTCCTATGTTCAAGATAAAGAAAAACCTCTTCCCATGTCCTGTTCTGCCGGGAATAGAGGAGGTATTCATTAAACACTTCATGTGAAGGCAAAGGGATCAGTCAAATCAATAGGCAGCAGCACCTCCCCAGTCCTTCTCTGAAAGGTGGACATGCTGGCTTCCAAAAGGCAAAGCAGCAACTGGACTCTTTAGTTCCTAAGGGGTTATAAACAGCTCCTGTCTCCAAATATGATCTTACAGCTTGCAGACCTAAGTAAAAGGAGAAAACAAATATGCATGGGGCGGGGCTAGTGTATCATATTAAGATTTTAGATTCATTTAGGAAAATGTATCACTTTTATGGACGGGAATATACTGGTGAACAGAGATATCATGGAAAAAGACGTCTATTGTCTTTCCACAGCCAGAAGGTGGGTCCACTCCCTGGGTTAGGGATGAAGAATGTGGACTTCCTTTTGTCACATTCAATATTACTTTTCTGACTAGAGGGAACAGAGAAGCTAAATTATTAGTGTGCCCTGAAGAACCACTTTTCCTGAAGACATCTGCATGTTGATCTGATAGACTTTCTGAGGTCTCCATCGCCATGTCCCCTGCTCGCAGACCCCTGGACCTAGCCATCTCCACTTGGTGCCTTTGTAACAGGTATTGCTGTCACTGTTCCATTCAGGGGAGAAAAGGATAACATTTTATTTGCTTTAAATCATCTTAAATCCAACTCTAAGCCCCATAATTCAGGGAATCAAGAGAAATTCAATTTCAATCATTGTTGAGTCCTCTTTGGTACCCCAGGATTGTGAAAAGAGTCTTGTACATGGACCATGCCAAATCCTCAAGGAGACTCCTCTGATGGTAGATTCTGGTCTGCACTGTTTGCTCTGAGGAATCTCATTGCCTCAGATCACCTGTTCCCTTCAGGTACAGCAGATTGGCTGCTGTGGGGCTGGGCTGGAGCCCAGGAGCAAGCATGGAGGCTGAGTGCAGTCTTAAGGACCAGCCTGTAGCTGCCTGGCCCAACAGCCTTCTCAAGGCTTCGTCACCACCCAGGAATGCTGAAAGGCATGTAGGCACCACATCCGGGCTGAGCCCACTGCCTCTCTGGGGCCTCATCACAGACACCAGTGCCATGGAGAAGAAACTGAGAGGCCCTGATGTCCAGCTAAGAAATCGATAGAGCTTTGCTGGGTTAGTTTCTCCCCCAAACAGAACCTGAGTCAAGCCTATGGGCCCAGGCGATTCACTAAAGGGATTACTCCTGTGATTAACCAGCAAGGAGTTGAAGAATCAAGATAAGAAAGAGGAAGACATCAAGCAAGAATATTTTCAAGTAATCTTCTACTCAGCCCATCCCCCTTGGGGGTTCTGGGAATGTAAATCAAACCTCAAAGAACAGGGATTGGGTTCTTCTATTTCCACATATTGGCTACAGGTGAGCCTGGGGTGGGCATGGGAGGAGGACAGAACTCTAGGTATTTTTTTAGCCCTCCCTCTGGATAAGCGGATGGCCATGCCCAAGGGCACCCTCTGAAGGCTGCAGGCCCCAGCTGTCACATGTCGAAGGTGAGGGATGGGTGACTTGTGAGTCTAAGGGGACGTGGCTGGGACACCAGTGATGGTGATGACAAGAGCCATCACAAAACCTTCACGTGAGCAGTCAGGTGTGAAATCACATGGGAAGTGAACTCACAGCAAACTCCCTCATTCCGTGGCCCTGGGAAAGAAAACAGGGAGAGAGAAGGCTTTCTTGAAATGCTTACTTGAAACAAGACCCCAGAGAAATGTACCTCTGATGACTGCTGTTGTTCATGCAGTGGCATGTGGGGGCTAAACTTAGTGTGTTAATGTCCCCAGGCTGAGTTCCAAAAGTAACAGGGCAATGTGCTATTTATTACTAATCATGCAATCTTTTATTTAACAAAGCAGGAGTTTGGTGCTCCTTCAGGCCAGGGATGCAGATATTTTAAATTCTCAATTGGCTTTGCCTGAAAATATCCATCCCACTGAGGAGAAATGAAACCTAAAGTCCTTGAAAAATCAAACAGAAAGAATCATGAATCTGTTCAATGGGGAGATACAAAGGTTTCTAAAAAGAGAACACATAGGGGGGAAAAATCATTTTGAAACCTATCCACAGGGAGGAGCTCTGATGAGATGCAGATAGTCTATGTACCCACCAGGTAGATGTCAACTGGGAGAGAGAAGGAAGGATGGAGAAAGTTTTAGAATTCTCTTCAAAAAACATCACAAGGGAGTATGCAAGCTTTGGAAAGTACAGAAAATGAAAGAGAAAGAATAACACTCAGGGGCTGTTTGATATAGGAATATAATTTTAAGGCTTTATTGTGTAAGATTAAACAAAATAAATGAACAGACACCCTGGTTGGTACCCAGAAGTCTGAATCAACACAGTTTTGGAAGTTCATCACGGGTAAACATTACCAAAAGCCCAGGAAATAGAGCGGAAGGCTGTGTTGTGCTTGAATAGGTCTAATAATGAGCTATTAAGATTTCTCTCTGGAGTGCTCTTTAAGGTGTATTAAATTTGGGGAACTGGCTTTTAAAGGCATTGAGTGCTTTGTAAACAAAGGCAAATGAGGGAAAAGGAAACTTTGTGTTATTTCTGTGACTCCTCAAAACCAGCCCAGCCAGGTAAGTGTCATTATTTTGTTTTACAGTTAAGAAAAGCAATGGTTGGGGAGGTTTAATGGTTCCCAGCTCTTAGTTTCTTAAGTACAAGATTGAAAAACTTTCACTCTTTGTTTCTTCTACCCCTAACAACTATTTAATAAGTGCCTGCTGTTGTAGACTCTGGGGAACCAGATGAATATTTGAACTCATATCTATCTGATCCTAGAGGCCAGTATTTTTTCTACCAGAGTCTAGTTACAAGACTTATTTAAGAGATTTCATGCAAAATTGTATAATGTGATTATACAAAATATTAAAGAGATTTGCATGGACTGAGAGACAGTTGGACCAAAAAACAAGGCATAAAACACTGTATGCTAGATTTAGATGTTTAATGGAGAGCACTCAAAAATATTTTGTTTGATTTTTTAAAACAATAATAACCAGGGCTTGGGTTGTGGCTCAGCGGTAGAGCGCTTGCCTAGTATGTGTGAGGTCCTGGGTTCGATCCTCCACACCACATAAAAATAAATAAATAAATAAATAAATAAATAAATAATAAATAAAGGTATTTTGTCCAACTATAACTAAAAAATAAAATATTTAAAAAATAATAAAAACAGAAACAACAATAAAAATGATATAAAAACAAACTTTTATGATTTTACTTTATGATTGTAAAACTTGAAAAAAAGTATAAAGAAGCAAAATCATTCTTAATGTTATCAGTAAAGATAATGACTACAATTGTTATTTTATTTTAATTTTCACTTTTTTGGTGACTAGAGATTTAACCTAGGGGTGCTTTACCACTGAGCTACATTGCTAGCCACCCCCCCCCCCCCTTCCCTTTTTAAAAATTTTGAGACAGGGTCTTGCTAAGTTAATTTGGGCCTCACTAAGTTGCTGAGCCAATGATCCTCCTGCCTCAGCCTTCTGAGTCTCTGGGATTACACGTGTGTGCCATCATGCCCAGCAATGACTGCAAGTATCGGAAAGTATGGTTTTCAAATCCCTTGGTCTGTCTCCACTTTGGTTGCTTTAAAACATTCCCATGTATCTATTTTTTCATTTTTGTCTGGTTTGGGGCTTTATGAATCTGTAGGTCAAATTCTTCCATGAGTACAGGAAAGTTTTCATCTATTATCTCCTAGCACATTGTTTCTGACCATTGTCATCTCTCTTCCTCCTCCTCCATCTTCTTCTTCCTCTTCCCCTTCTTCTCCTTCTCCTCCTCTTCCTCTTCTTCTTCTTTTTCTTCTTCCTCCCTCCTGCTCTCCCTCCCTCCCTCTCCCCCCCACCTCCCTCTCCCCCCCACCTCCCTCTNCACCTCCCTCTCCCCTCTGTCTCCTTTCCTGGAATGTTAATTATGTATTTCTTTACCTTCTCACTGTGTCCCATGAACCTCTTAGATTTTCGAGTACATTTTCACCTTCTTGTCTCTTTCAACTTCATTCTGAAAGTTTTCTTATAAGCTGTCTTTCAGTTCTATTTAGTTTGCTATTAAATCCATCCACTGAGTTCTGTTACTAAATTTTTCAGTTTTTGATTTTTTTCTTAGGTTATTTTTTTTCTCCAGCATTTCTGGTTTTCTGCGGAAGTTCTCAATCTTGTCATTTATTGCTGGAATGTATTCAGTGGAGTTATTTATTTTTTGCATTTTTTAATTCATTTTTTTCATTTATATATGACAGTGAAATGCGTTACCATTCTTATTACACATATAGAGCACCATTTTTCATATTCCTGGTTGTATACAAAGTATATTCTTAAGTAGTGTCAGATGACCACTTTGCTGGACCCTTTATAAATCTGATTCTGTTGTCTATATTTCCCTTGATTTTCAGCCGTAGTCTTGCCTTGTCTTTGTCAGTTGGGGCTGCTACAAGACAATACCGTAGACTGAGTGATTTAAACAACAAACATTTATTTCTCACAGTTCTGGAGGCTGGGAAGTCCAAGATCAAGGCGCTGGAAGATTCACTGTCTGGTGAGGGCTGCTTTCTGGTTCATAGATGGCTGTCTTCTTGCTGTATCCTCACATGGAGGAGGAGGGAGAGAGAACTCTCTGAGTTGCCTTCAATAAGGGCAAAAATCTCACACCACCAGGGCTCCGTCCTCATGATCTGATGACTTCCCAAAGACTCCCTCTCCCTAATACCATGATATCGGGGCTTAGGATTTCGACATATGAATTTGAGGGGGAAACAAGCATTCAGTCCCCTGAACACTCCATTGGATCCTAACATAGAAGCATTACTTGCTCTATCCTAATGATGACATTCCACAAGCAATAACTTAAAACCAAATAATAGTTGTCATAGTTCTCCATTCTAAGATATTGAATTTAAGTTGTACAGAAATCTCGGTGTGAAAACTACACTTATGACCTGATTTCAAAAATGTCAAGTTATAAAATTGTATGCATTTAAGAATTGCAGATGTTTAGTGACATCCTTTACCCTTGAACAGAGGTATTTGTGTATTCCAAGTTAATTTCTCTTTAAGACTTCTTTTATAGCCTCCTGAGTGAGAGAAACAAAGGACCTGGATTGTCCTAAATCTTTATCTCCAAGGGCTCAAGAACTTTCCAAAGTTCCTAGTATTTAAGCCCACATTAAATACTGTGTGTGTGTGTGTGTGTGTGTGTGTTCCATGAGAACCCTGCTGTGGCAGCCCAGGGCATGGGAGACTAGCAAACCATGGAAGAGCTTCCTTTCAAGGGGAAGACAACCCCACTATCAGGCTCACCTATCAAAACCATCAGTAGAAAAGACTTATCTTTTGCTGAGGGTGATGTAGCTGCAGTCTCGTTCATTTTCTCCCAGTATTCCAGCAATGGCCTTAAATATCACCCAGTCTTTTTTGACCACGAGCTGTAGTAAAGCTCAAAACAAATAAACAAGGACCTACACTTGAACTGCATAAATCATAGCCTCTCGATAGGCAACTGGCCATAGATTCAAACACTTGCCAGAGCCAGGCAGCCTGGTGAAGAATGCGGCTCCCAGGTGAACAGAGAGCCATTTCTCAGCTCCAGATGATTGTCGCTCTGGGGGAGGCAGGCTGGGAGACTGAAGACCTGAATTGTGTGAGAACCCAGTGAGACCTATTTTTGTGTGAATTCTCCCAAGTTTTATGTTGGCAACTAGTTCCATTATTTTAAACGTACAGGCAGGATACACTACGTTTTTTATTGTGGTCTCTGAGCCCCAGTGGTCACCCTCTGGGATATATGTTCAGACTGAATGCATCTACTAAAAGAAGCTGGCGCCATCACGGAGGTGACATGTACTGCTTCCTCTCCCTCCCACTCCCATCAGAGAGGGATTCCTGAAAATACAAGCACTAGGGTTTTCTGAGACCACTTGAAGCATAAAAAAGCCACATTGCCCTCTTTATACCATTTTAGTATTTTAAACAGTCTCGCTCAGTGAGGTCCCTTTTTTTTAACACTTAAAATAGGAGTTTTGGATTCACCCACCAGGGAAATCACTCATATTACATAATCCCCAAAGCACACAGAGTGTTATTGATCATCTGCCACATGGGCTATGGATAATCCTAGAGGAGACAAACCAGTCAGTTGGCTAATTGCAGCAATCTTGCCAAGTTGCACCCGGTAAAGTTGTTTATTTTTAATTCTTGAATGTTTTAAAAGCGCTGTTTAAAAGAAGATTCTTTTCTTGCCTGGAGGCAAGCAAGTAAGTTGCTTGGAAGATAATTGGGACAGTTATGGGAAGGAAAGTACGTCAAATGCATAACTGCATTACACGAGAACTGTTTTATAGGAATGAGCCTGTGTCTTAGAAGAAATTATTAAAAAGAAACCAGGGAAAATGATAGATTAGTGCCCAAATTCAGTTGAATTCTTTGGAGAACTCACTCTCTTTCCTTAGACAGGTCATATTCAGTATTGTGCCATTATCTGTATGAGAAAAATATGTAACCTATCTATTAGAATTTTTGCAGATTAAACCTAAATCCTGTTCAGTGCTCAGAATGGCTGGGGATGCCTTTTTACTTTAAGTCATTAAGAATATTAAGAATATTTAGTATACAGATAAAAAGTTACATTTGGGCATCAGGGGGAATTTGTAATATTTTTGCAATGATATTGTCCTCTAGTAGTTTTAACTAAAACTTGAAACACTTTTTTCTTGATATGAAATACAAGATCTAAATTTATTTCATATATGTATTTTTGTTGTTAAGCAGTTCTACTTTTTTGTATACAACATGAATAGGAAACTGAACAGTCTAATTTAATTGCTCAAGCAATAGGAAATGAGGGAGATAATACAACACTGAAAACTAATAATGCCTGTATCCTGATCATAAAATCTAGGTGAAATATTTTTCTTGTCCAGTCTTGCCCAGCTCCTATAATTTGAAAAAAAAAAAAGAAGAAGATCATAAGAGTCAGATTTGTGTCAAAGTTGTTTACATTTAGAATGAAATATTTCTCCATCTAAGAATAAATCATTAAAACAAGGAAAGACGTGTCTAATACATGCATTTGCTATTATGAGATTTCTCTTGGTAATTCTTTTGCGCACACTGTTAGCAGGCTTGTTATCACTGTATTTTTAAATTCAATGAAATAATGAAAAGATTCTATTCCAAAGTTAAATGACTCAGACTTTTAACAGTTCTTCTTTTCTCTTGTTTTTCACTTTTAGTCCTTGAAGAAAGAAACTGCTCAGATCTTGGGGGACCAGTCAATGGGTACAAGAAAATAACAGGAGGTCCTGGACTGCTCAATGGGCGATATGTAAAAATCGGCACTGTGGTGTCATTCTTTTGTAATAACTCCTATGTTCTTAGTGGGAATGAGAAAAGAACTTGCCAACAGAATGGAGAGTGGTCAGGGAAACAGCCCATCTGCATAAAAGGTAACTTATGGGTGTTTCAGGATCCTATAGGGGTAGATGGAGTTACTGTGCTTTTTGATAGCTTTAATGCATTATTTTAAGCCCCTGTGTGTGTGTGTGTTGGAGGGTGGGGGGTCCCTTTCTCTCTTAAGTTTTCTCCGGAACCACATTATCTATTAGATTGGAAACCATCCCTAAAAATATTTGCTTCATTTTTCTGGACTTAGGGAAGACCTGCTTACTGTAATCACAGCATCTTGAGTTGATGGAGGAGAGTGATATAGTTATCAGAACAGTTCAGGAAAAAACAATAGGGCTGAGGTTTATATATGCAGATCCAAGGTCAAAACTGAATGGACTCATCTTCCCTGGCTGCCTATGTTGGGATCGGTGAGACCAGTTAAGATGTTTCAAGACAAACATAGTAGATCTTTGAACATTCAACAGACAGCTGTAGGAACTAAATGGATAGTTCAGGAAGAGGAGAGAGGGAACTTCTTGAAATAGAGATAATTGCATGAAGCAGGTAGAATTGGGGCCTGTCTGGAAAGCTGGGGAGGATTTGTAGATGTGAAGAGGAGTCGGGATGACATTTCAGATGGAAGACAGAGGGAAATTACAGAGGTGTAACTTACCAGGCATTGGTAAATGCAAAGGGAGGCAACCCAGGCAGTAAACTGCAAAATGTAAGTTGGAGCCAGAGAAATGAAATGTTATAGAGAGCGGTTGGAACCATTTCTGTTGCAGTGGGGGTGCATAGTTTCCAGCTGATTCTGGTTAACGGCACCTCTGTTTTGGGGGACAGTCACAATGATCTGGCTGTTTACTGGGAAGAAAAGCGTGTTCTTGTCCTAGATTATCCAGATAATTGCCTCAGTCCTCTACTTTCCCTTCTGGGTGTTTGTCAACAACCTGAATCATGGGAAAAGGAATGAAAGGGAATGGTTTGTGAAAGGAATAAATCACTTTAGACTTTAGCCAGAAACGACTTTCATCCCCACCAGCATAGATTTCTGATGTTTTATTTCATTAAGTATGGGAACGGCGTTACATATGTCCTTGGAGATTTTTGTCAACTTTTCTCTTACAAATTAATACAACTAAAGTACTCTAAGTCGCTAATTAGACAAGTGTTGGCTGCTCTTGATTGGGAAAGTGAGATGGGAAGGACTCCTTTTCACTTGTGGAAAAAAAAAAGGAGACTTCAGAAAAATTAAACTGAGCTTTGAGTTGTCTCCTAAAAATTTTTTGGGGGTCCTTAATAGCGAGAAAGAACATGGAAAAAAATAAATTACACAAGACTTATCTATGATTGACATTGCTGCCTGGTTTTAAATGAGAACCTTCTAATTCCCAGTATGGGCTGTATATTAGGACTCCATTTGAATTTTATTCCATTCTGATCAAGTGTGCTAATGCTAGACGCATAAGCAGATAGTCCTATCTATTAATCGTCAAGGCCCCAAATCACCTAGGTGGAGGAGTTTTTCAGAGGCATCAGAGTTCTTCAGAGAAAGCTGTCAATTTAGGAGAAAGGCAGCATGCTTTTTTGCTAAACGAACTATTCAAGCTTGGCTGACATGTCTTGCTTCTGAGTCTGGGGAATGAGTACTTGGTATCCAGAAAGGGGGTTAGGGATGGGTCTGAACTGAGCCATGTGAACAGTGAGTCTGAAAACAGATGATGCGACCCTGTCTGTTTTTTTTTTTTTTTTTCCAGCCTGCCGAGAGCCAAAGGTCTCAGACCTGGTGAGAAGGAGAGTTCTTCCAGTGCAGGTCCAGTCAAGGTGAGACTGAAATACCTGCACTCTGTTAGGAAGGGTAATGGAGATTTCCTCTCCCATTCCCTTTCTCTACTTTGTGTTGGGGTTTCTTAGGGACATTTAGTGCTAAATGGTCATGAAAGAATAGGGCTTGTTCCCTGGAAGCTCATTAGCCAGCTGCCTTTGGCCAAGAGGTAGCAATGGTTGGAAGATGGACAAATTTTATTGGATCGTGGGAAAGTAGATGATTGGTGAGAAGCAAGACACTCAGATGGTCTTTGAGGAACTGGGTTGTCATATGTGAGTCTTCCCTAAATTACTGTGTATGCATTGTGGCAGCTTCTAGGTGCCAGCATCAGGAAGAACACCTTCCTAAACCCCAGCTGGCAGTCAGAGGTTCTTGTCATGGAGAGAGGGGATGGTGGAGTCCAGAAACTAGAGATGCATGGCCAGTCGCCATCAGGGATGTGAGCTCTGGAAGACAGAGGTGAAGACCACCTTGGGGGGCGGGGGCAGTAGGCCCAGTTCTATTCATCTCTTTTTCACTGTGTCTGCTCCAATAAGGAAGGCTTCCTCTCTCTCCCCAAGCACAGTTCTGCTGTACGACTTTATTCTTGTGCCTCCTTTGGTCTGGAAACGTCTTCCACAGGATCCCATCGAGGCTCACTGCCTCCCTTCTTTCAGTTCTCTGCTCAATTTTCACCTGACAGAGAGGCCTCCCTTGACTGTCCTTTCAAAACTAGCCAAGCTTACCACCCCCGACTGCCCACCGACTCCTTTACCTGGTGTTCTCTGGCCTTGTTCATCTCAGCTCCCTCTCTACCAGTTGTCTTGGTTTACGTGTTCAATTTCTGTCTCCCCATTCCAAATACAGAAGTTACAAGTACAGGAGCATTATCTGCTTTGTTCTAGTGCCTGAGACAGTGCCTGCCATGTGGAAGACACTCGATAAATATTTACTGAATGAATACATTGGAGTGACTGACAGTCAAGGGTTCCTGACCTGGTTCTGCCCCTGTTTAGTTCTAGGTATGCCTAGGAAAGTTCCTAAACTTGCTGAGCCTTTTATTTTTTTCCTTCTCTTGAAATGCAGGAATAATCATAGCAGTCTCTGGGAATTGTTGTAAGGATTAAATCCAACACGAATAGCTAACGCTTATTGCATGTTTTCTACGTACAGCTGCTCTTTTGAGTACTTTACATGTCTTGGCTCATTGAATTCTCACTATAGCCTCTGAGGAAGGCATTATTCTTTTTATTACAGATTTTTTATTACCGTTTTTATTATAGATGGGTAAACTGAGGCTCAGAGAAGTAAAGTAACTTGCCCCAGGTCACACTGCTAGAAGTGGCAAAACCAGGATATAAATTCAGCATCTGGCTCCAGGGTCTGCTCCCTTATGCACTAGACTAACTCTTAGCAAAGCACCTTGCACATACAAGCACCTGTTAAAGGCAGCTATTGTTAGGGTTAGTGATAATGAGTTCCAGTGACCAGGCTCGCTCTGGAGTGTTCCTTGGTGAGGATGCCCGTCAGCCTCTGACCCTTCCTCTTTCTCTCTCAAGTCTTTTCCTTTTAGGGAAGACATTTCCTTTGGAATGGTGGCAATGGAATTCAAACTCGGCCCTGTCTTCAGGTCTCTGTGATTCCCTGGGCTGGACTCTCCAATAAGTGGAATCCACCTGTTCTTCCCAAAGAGACATCCTGAGGAGGAACCCCTCTCAAAAAGAACACAGTTTTTAAGACAATTTTAATGGGAGGTTAGGTGGCAAAGTGCCTGCTGTCTCATGTAAATGAGAAGCAAACCTGAAATTTGGTTTTTCAGTATCTTTCTGGAAGGCAGGCTGCTGAAGTGGGGGGTGGGGGTTCTGCCTATCTCCAACAGCCAGGCTCACCTGGGGAGCCCCCAAAGGCAGTGTGAACCTTCAGTGGCCTAGAGATAAGCTTGTTAGCAAGTGCAGAAGCTCCCAGAATTACAGACCTGGTTAGAACCATGATAGGAATATTTGTTGAGTGAAATCAATATAGATGGAATATTTGCTCTGATCCAAGTTCTGTAGAGATGCATGAAATAATTTCTTACAGTGATATCAAATTGATGTGGTAGCGACACCACGTGGAAGTCACGACGGCTAAGCACGGTGGTCTCAAGAACCATCTTCCTTTCCTGTGTGCCCATGAGCACTCTCACTTACCTCTCTGAGCTTCCCTTCTCCATTCATCAAATGGGAATGAAGACATTGATTCCTAAAGGGATTTCAGCTTGTCACTCAGTGGGCACCAATATAAAACAAACACAAAGCAGAACAATGTGTGTATATCTCCCCCAAGAACCCCGGAGTGGTCTCTGGGGCCTTCACCTTCAGGGATCATTTAATATCCCTTTCCACATTTACACACAACAGTTCATATTTCTCCCAATCAATGTGCCCTGAGAGAAATTTCTGTTCTCCGAGGTGAACTAATTACATCTGCTAATTGCTAAATCAAGCTACTGTATCAACACAGTTTAGTTCAAGTCAATTCCTAATATTGCCCCATTATGATAATGTTTGGAGGGGGAAAAAAAGTACTCCTGCATGCTCTCATTCAAATTAACTCCCTTTTCTATTTAGTTTCGCAGTTAAATTTGTGTGTGTGCGTGTGTAGTGTCTTTGCATAGCAGCTATTATGTCAGATGTAGTTCTCTTTGGTTAAAATCCGAGGCAGTTGGAAGCATGCCAGAAATGGAAGTGGAGGAATGAAAAGATTGAGGCGTACAAGAGAATTTGCTCAGTGGTAGAGGTGAAGGGTACAGTGTGTGTGTGTGTGTGTGTGTGTGTGTGTGTGTGTGTATGAGAGAGAGAGAGAGAGAGAGAGAGAGAGAGAGAGAGAGAGAGAGAGAAGAGAAAGGAAGCGAAAGAACAGAGATATAGAGACAGAGATAGGACATTTTCCTCTTCTTCTGTAACCACATATCTACATGGGACCTGGCATGGGTGCTAAAAGGACCACGGTGACCGTCTCTTGCCCTTCCCTTTCTCTGGCCCCATGTGCTCTGACCCAGGGAGACGCCATTACACCAGCTGTATTCATCAGCCTTCAGCAAGGAGAAGATGCAGGGTGCCCCTACCAAGAAGCCAGCCCTTCCCTTTGGAGACCTGCCCCCTGGGTACCAGCACCTGCACACCCAGCTCCAGTATGAGTGCTTCTCACCCTTCTACCGCCGCCTGGGCAGCAGCCGGAGGACGTGTCTGAGGACCGGGAAGTGGAGTGGGCGGGCCCCATCCTGCATCCCTAGTGAGTCAAGGCTCATCTTCGAGTGGCAGTATCTTCCAGTTTCCAAAGCGGCCTGTGTAAAGCCATTCACCTTGTTGTCTGGGGAGAGTCCCACTGTCCAAAGGAATGGTCTTGCATGGCTTTCCCTAGTTTGGTGATACCCGGAACTCCTTGGTTAGAAGTGTCTTCCTTTGGTTTGAACTTACTTCCCAGGAAAAGCGGAGTCATGAACTCCTAGGGGCATACTTTCTGTGGATAACTCTATCATGTTTACTGGGAGAAGAGGAAGAGAGCAGGAACTAAACAGAAAGTGGGGAGGGGTTAGAGGTGCTAGGCCGCCTCTAGTTACGTCATCTTGGCTACCCTAAGCTCCATTTCACAGCCACCCTGCAGTGATTTTAATTAGGTAATTGTTATTAATTAATTAAATATTAATTACCTCCTCTGTTAAGATGGTGATTACTGAGATAATATATGGAAGTGTCTAGAACAGGACCCAGCTCCTTTCTCCATTCTCCCCTTGTGAAAGGAGAACAGCGTGGTTTAGTTCATGGCGGTCACATTTATCATGACGGTCATGATATTTTTGAGGGTCTGTATACATCATCTCATTCAGTCTTCTGGAACCCTATGAGACCATTATTATTGCTCTATCCATTTTACAGGTGAGGAAACTGAGGCTCTAAAAGATTAGGTCACTTGACCAAAGTCCTGTTGATAGTAAGTGCCTGGGATCACAATTTGGGTTTCATTTTACTATAAAATCTCCAATTTTAACCTTCGACTTTATAACCAGTTGCGTCTAGATTAATATTTAAAGGAAGAAGAAAACCAGGTGAGATGGCTTAGTGGTCATTGGACCCATGGGACCACCTTTCCTGTTGGTGCTCTCCTGGTAGAGAGACGCATTCCCCTTTGGATGGAAATATCTAAGTTGGTATTACTGAACTGGTGCTTTCTCCATAGTCTGTGGGAAAATCGAGAACATCACTTCTCTGAAGACCCAAGGGACGCGCTGGCCATGGCAAGCAGCCATCTACAGGAGGACCAGTGGGGTGCACGATGGTGGCCTGCACAAGGGCGCATGGTTTCTGGTCTGCAGCGGCGCCCTGGTGAACGAGCGCACCGTGGTGGTGGCCGCCCACTGTGTTACTGACCTGGGGAAGGTCACCGTCATCAAGACAGCAGATCTCAAAATCGTCTTGGGGAAGTTTTACCGGGATGACGACCGGGATGAGAAGACCATCCAGAGCTTACGGGTGAGAGAGGAGGGCTCAACTTGGAAACCGGGGCTTTGGCTCAACTAGTTCTAAGCACAGGAGAGCAGGACCATGTCAGCCCTGTCAACTTGGCATGTCAGTACCAGTCCCGGGCCTGGCACATGCCAGGGGCTTGGTGTTACATATCGACAGGTACTGGAAAGGGGCATTTAGAAGGGCCATCCCGTCCTTCCCCGATTTGCTTCTTTTAAAAGTAAGAGACAAGCTCCATCTATCATCATGGTTATCAAAAGTCAATTACTGGGCTGGGGATATGGCTCACTGGCAGAGCATTCACCTACCACGTGTGAGGCCCTGAGTTCAAGCCTCAGCACCACATAAAAATAAATAAATAAATAAAGGTATTGTGTCCAACTACAACTAAAAAAATAAATATTTAAAAAAGAATTTAAGTACCTCCAAGTAAAATACACATATAATTTGTCTAGTAGCTCGTAACAAATTAAAAGTTAGTGAAATTATTTGTTTAATACCTGGCTTGGCCTAAAACCATCTACTCCATAAGCATTCTATGTCACCGGACCCTCACAGCCTAGCACAGAGCCAGGTTCAAAGTACATTAACAAATAGTTTGTGATCACAATCTGGGTTTCACCTAATACATTTGGGCGCTATCCTGGTAGGCTTTGAGGATAGACAAATCCTATCCAAGACATTCCTCATCAATTTACAGAATGCTTTGCTCTTTCCTGCGTCCCTCCCTGCCTTCAATTCACCCATCTCTCTGTCCATCCATCCATCCATCCATCTATCCACCTACCCATCTGTCTATCAATCCATCCATCTCTCGTCCTATCCTTCTATCTGTCTATCTGTCCATCCATCTATTTGGGGGATACCACAATGTGCCTTTCACTGAAACTAGATGCAAAAATAACGAAGAGTGGTTTTCACTCTGAAGAGTCCAGGCTAGTGGGAGAGAGACCCATATATCATGATGAGTGTGACGTAAAAGAAACCTCAAGGAAATGTGCTCAAACACAGTTCCAGTAACAGAACATAAACATTAAAAATTATAAGGTATCACAGATGGGAGCTCTTAGAGGGCTCTGTCAAAGTGGGTGATCAGCAAGACTGGGGAACATCAGGGAAGAGTGTGAAAAAGTCTATGATATATTCTGAGAATGTTCTTATGGGGAAAGTATTATGGGATGTTGTTACAAAACATGGCTCTATCTTGCTGGCATGTAGGCACATGAAATGTTACAGAGGTAGCTTTGGGGCTTTATGTGTTGATGATGCTGATGTATGTTTTCTTCATTAGTTACTTACCACCATTAAAAAATTAAGATGTTTCAATTAAAGATCTGGAGTCCATGCTCTGGCAAATTTAAAATGTTGGCCCATTTCTGTACAGCAGTGATCAGCTGGAATGAAGTGGCCTCTGCCCACTTATTTTATTTATTTATTTATTTAATTTTTAGTTGTAGATGAACACAATACCTTTATTTTATTGAATTTATGGTGCTGAGGATCGAACCCAGGGCCTCTTATGTACTAGGCGAGTGCTCTACTGCTGAGCCATAACCCCAGCCCTATTTTATTATTTATTTATTTATTTATATTGGGGATTGAACCCAGTGATATTTTACCACCCAAATACATTCTAAGTCCTTTCAATTTTTTATTTGGAGACAGGTCTTGCTAAGTGGCTGAGGCTGACCTTGAATTTGCAATCCTCCTGCCTCAGCCTCCTGAATTCTCTGTAGCTTCACCTGAATACTCCACTTATTTAATGTCATCTACCAGACTCCAGTAGTCATTTCAATTTGCAGTCCTGGAAACAGAGCAATTCCTTTCTAAGATTTCTTGAGCAAAGTATGTCAAATAATGGTACCTGGTTTTTGAACAATTTCTCCTAATAATTTAGCCCCCAAACTTGACTGTCCTTGTCTGCCATGGATGCTCACCATTGCTGTCCATTCCTTGTATTGGTAGATTTCTGCCATCATTCTGCATCCCAACTACGACCCCATACTGCTGGACGCTGACATCGCCATCTTGAAGCTCCTGGACAAGGCCCGCATCAGCACCCGTGTCCAGCCCATCTGCCTCGCTGCCACTAGGGACCTCAGCATCTCCTTCCAGGAGTCCCACCTCACTGTGGCTGGCTGGAACATCCTGGCAGATGTGAGGAGCCCTGGCTTCAAGAACGACACGCTGCGCTCTGGGGTGGTCAGGGTGGTGGACTCACTGCTGTGTGAGGAGCAGCATGAAGACCGTGGCATCCCCGTGAGTGTCACCGACAACATGTTCTGTGCCAGCCAGGACTCCAGTGCCCCTTCGGACATCTGCACGGCGGAGACAGGGGGCATTGCAGCTATGTCCTTCCCTGGCCGGGCATCACCTGAGCCACGATGGCATCTGGTGGGGCTGGTCAGCTGGAGCTATGACAGATCTTGTAGTCATAGCCTCTCCACAGCGTTTACCAAGGTGCTGCCTTTCAAAGACTGGATCGAGAGGAACATGAAGTGAGCCAGCTGCAGGCCTGTCGGGGAGCTTTTCCATGCACCTGTCTGCACCTGGGCTACAGGACGCAGTGTGGATCTGAAGTGTGGATTTTGCCCATGAACTTGGCTCTGCCAGGGCTTCTGATTTCATGGACACAACTCAGTGGGGGGCGAGTAGAACTCAGTTTCTGGTAGCCACTGCCTTCTTCCCGCCTGCTTGGAAACCACTGGGAAGATCCTAGAGCTTTCAAGACCTGAGTTTCTTCAAAGAACACCTTCCTGTTTGACTGGCCTGGTGGTCTTCCCCACCTTTCAGTGAGGTGGATGTCATGGTCACCTCTGGTTGAGGGTTGACCTCAGGAGTTCTGGGCTTCACAAAGCCTCTGTGGAGGCTGCAGCCAAACCAAGTTCCAAAGAGCTGCCTGCAGGACGTCTGGCACGGTTGAGGTAGGATGTGGCACATGCTTTGTCCCTTGCCACAGTGCAGTCTGGTCCTTTTCTTTTCCAATCTCCTGTACACATTTCAATAAAACAAGGGTTGGCTACTGACCTACAAAACAGGTGTGCTCTGTTCTCATTCCTGCGTACTGTGTCTCTGGGCTACATGTATCAGAGCCATGTCTCCCTGTAGTCCTTTCATATAGAACTAAGGGTACCAAATAATGTGTGTGCCAAAGACCATGCTGTCTTTTCAAGACCAACTCTTGGAGCTTGGTGAGTCATCGATTAGGAGAAAAAAGACAGAGGTGCCATCAGGTGACACAAACAGGAAAATACCAGGGACTAGCTGATTTACATGTGCCCTTGGTTCTCATGTTCTAGATCCAGTCTAAAACCCTTCTTTGTAAATAAAGTAAATCTTTGTAGTATGTTTTAGAGCAGTTGGATTGAAGCCACATGTTCGCTTACATCAGATTTAGGTATGCCAAGGACCTGTAGCCTCCCTGTTTTCCATAATACATGGGTGTTTCCTCCTAAGCCCCAGACCTGCTTCCCACTGGATAAGGAAGGAAAAAGATGAATTCAATCCTGTAAATTCTTTTTTTAAATTTTTTATTGATTTTATTTTTTTTAAATACATGACAGCAGTGGGAATGCATTACAATTCTTATTACAAATACAGAGCACAATTTTTCATATTTCTGTATATAAAGGATATTCACACCAATTCATGCCTTTATACATGCACTTTGTTGTTGTTTTTTTGCATTATAATTCTTTTTTTAAAAAATTTTTGTTGTTGGTTGTTCAAAACATTACATAGTTCTTGATATATCATATTTCACACTTTGATTCAAGTGGGTTATGAACTCCCATTTTTACCCTGTATACAGATTGCAGAATCACATCAGTTACACATCCATTGATTTACATATTGCCATACTAGTGTCTGTTGTGCTCCGCTGCCTTTCCTATCCTCTACTATCCCCCCTCCCCTCCCCTCCCCTCTTCTCTCTCTACCCCCTCTACTGTCATTCATTTCTCCCCCTTGTATTATTTTTCCCTTTCCCCTCACTTCCTCTTGTATGTAATTTTGTATAACCCTGAGGGTCTCCTTCCATTTCCATGCAATTTCCCTTCTCTCTCCCTTTCCCTCCCACCCCTCATCCCTGTTTAATGTTAATCTTCTTCTCCTGCTCTTCATCCCTACTCTGTTCTTAGTTACTCTCCTTATATCAAAGAAGACATTTGGCATTTGTTTTTTAGGGATTGGCTAGCTTCACTTAGCATAATCTGCTCTAATGCCATCCATTTCCCTGCAAATTCTATGATTTTGTCATTTTTTAATGCAGAGTAATACTCCATTGTGTATAAATGCCACATTTTTTTTTTTATCCATTCGTCTATTGAAGGGCATCTAGGTTGGTTCCACAGTCTTGCTATTGTGAATTGTGCTGCTATGAACATCGATGTAGCAGTGTCCCTGTAGCATGCTCTTTTTAGGTCTTTAGGGAATAGACCGAGAAGGGGAATAGCTGGGTCAAATGGTGGCTCCATTCCCAGCTTTCCAAGAAATCTCCATACTGCTTTCCAAATTGGCTGCACCAATTTGCAGTCCCACCAGCAATGTACAAGTGTACCCTTTTCCCCACATCCTCGCCAGCACTTGTTGTTGTTTGACTTCATAATGGCTGCCAATCTTACTGGAGTGAGATGGTATCTTAGGGTGGTTTTGATTTGCATTTCTCTGACTGCTAGAGATGGTGAGCATTTTTTCATGTACTTGTTGATTGATTGTATGTCCTCCTCTGAGAAGTGTCTGTTCAGGTCCTTGGCCCATTTGTTGATTGGGTTGTTTGTTCTCTTATTGTCTAATTTTTTGAGTTCTTTGTATACTCTGGATATTAGGGCTCTATCTGAAGTGTGAGGAGTAAAGATTTGTTCCCAGGATGTAGGCTCCCTATTTACCTCTCTTATTGTTTCTTTTGCTGAGAAAAAACTTTTTAGTTTGAGTAAGTCCCATTTGTTGATTCTAGTTATTAACTTTTGTGCTATGGGTGTCCTATTGAGGAATTTGGAGCCCGACCCCACAGTATGTAGATCGTAGCCAACTTTTTCTTCTATCAGACGGCGTGTCTCTGATTTGATATCAAGCTCCTTGATCCATTTTGAATTAACTTTTGTGCATGGCGAGAGAAAGGGATTCAGTTTCATTTTGTTGCATATGGATTTCCAGTTTTCCCAGCACCATTTGTTGAAGATGCTATCCTTCCTCCATTGCATGCTTTTAGCCCCTTTATCAAATATAAGATAGTTGTAGTTTTGTGGATTGGTTTCTGTGTCCTCTATTCTGTACCATTGGTCCACCCGCCTGTTTTGGTACCAGTACCATGCTGTTTTTGTTACTATTGCTCTGTAGTATAGTTTGAAGTCTGGTATCGCTATACCGCCTGATTCACACTTCCTGCTTAGCATTGTTTTTGCTATTCTGGGTCTTTTATTTTTCCATATGAATTTCATGATTGCTTTCTCTATTTCTACAAGAAATGCCGTTGGGATTTTGATTGGCATTGCATTAAACCTATAGAGAACTTTTGGTAATATCGCCATTTTGATGATGTTAGTTCTGCCTATCCATGAACAGGGTATATTTTTCCATCTTCTAAGATCTTCTTCTATTTCTCTCTTTAGGGTTCTGTAGTTTTCATTGTATAAGTCTTTCACCTCTTTTGTTAGGTTGATTCCCAAGTATTTTATTTTTTTTGAAGATATTGTGAATGGAGTGGTTGTCCTCATTTCCATTTCAGAGGATTTGTCGCTGATATACAGGAATGCCTTTGATTTATGCGTGTTGATTTTATATCCTGCCACTTTGCTGAATTCATTTATTAGCTCTAATAGTTTCTTTGTAGAGCCTTTTGGGTCTGCTAGGTATAGAATCATATCATCTGCAAATAGTGATAATTTAAGTTCTTCTTTTCCTATTTTGATGCCTTTAATTTCTTTCGTCTGTCTAATTGCTCTGGCCAGTGTTTCGAGAACTATGTTGAACAGAAGTGGAGAGAGAGGGCATCCCTGTCTTGTTCCAGATTTTAGAGGGAATGCCTTCAGTTTTTCTCCATTCAGAATGATGCTAGCCTGAGGCTTAGCATAGATTGCTTTTACAATATTGAGGTATGTTCCTGTTATCCCTAGTTTTTCTAGAGTTTTGAACATAAAGGGATGCTGTACTTTGTCGAATGCTTTTTCCGCATCTATCGAGATGATCATATGGTTCTTATTTTTAAGTCTATTGATGTGGTGAATAACATTTATTGATTTCCGTATATTGAACCAGCCTTGCATCCCAGGGATGAATCCTACTTGATCATGGTGCACAATTTTTTTGATATGTTTTTGTATCCGATTCGCCAGAATTTTATTGAGGATTTTTGCATCTAGGTTCATTAGAGATATTGGTCTGTAGTTTTCTTTCTTTGAAGTGTCTTTGTCTGGTTTAGGTATCAGGGTGATGTTGGCCTCATAGAATGAATTTGGAAGTTCTCCCTCCTTTTCTATTTCCTGAAGTAGCTTGAAAAGTATTGGTATTAGTTCTTCTTTAAAGGTTTTGTAAAATTCTGCTGTATACCCATCCGGTCCTGGGCTTTTCTTAGTTGGTAGTCTTTTGATGGTTTCTTCTATTTCCTCAATTGATATTGGTCTGTTTAGGTTGTCTATATCCTCCTGACTCAATCTGGGCAGATCATATGACTTAAGAAATTTATCTATGCCTTCACTATCTTCTAATTTATTGGAGTATAAGGATTCAAAATAGTTTTTGATTATCTTCTGTATTTCTGAAGTGTCTGTTGTGATATTGCCTTTTTCATCCCGTATGCTAGTAATTTGAGTTCTCTCTCTTCTTCTCTTCGCTAGCATGGCTAAGGGTCTGTCGATTTTGTTTATTTTTTCAAAGAACCAACTTTTAGTTTTGTCAATTTTTTCAATTGTTTCTTTTGTTTCGATTTCATTAATTTCAGCTCTGATTTTAATTATTTCTTGCCTTCTACTTCTTTTGCTGTTGTTTTGCTCTTCTTTTTCTAGGATTTTGAGATGAAGTATGAGATCATTTATTTGTTGGTTTTTTCTTTTTTTAAGGAATGAACTCCAAGCAATGAATTTTCCTCTTAGAACTGCTTTCAATGTGTCCCATAGATTCCGATATGTTGTGTCTGTGTTTTCATTTATCTCTAAGAATTTTTTAATTTCCTCCTTGATGTCTTCTATAACCCATTGATCATTCAGTAACCTATTGTTCATTCTCCAAGTGATGTATGCTTTTTCCTTCCTTCTTTTATCGTTGATTTTCAGTTTCATTCCATTATGATCAGATAAGATGCATGGTATTATCTCTACTCCTTTATATTGTCTAAGAGTTGCCCTGTGACATAATATATGATCTATTTTTGAGAAGGATCCATGTGCTGCTGAGAAAAAAGTGTAACTGCTTGATGTTGGGTGGTATACTCTATATATGTCAATTAGGTCTAGGTTATTAATAGTGTTATTGAGTTCTATAGTTTCCTTATTCAACTTTTGTTTGGAAGATCTGTCCAGTGGCGAGAGAGGTGTGTTGAAGTCTCCCATGATTATGGTATGGTGGTCTATTAGACTCTTGAACTTGAGAAGAGTTTGTTTGACGAACATAGCTGCACCATTGTTTGGGGCATAAATATTTATGATTGTTATGTCTTGTTGGTGTATGGTTCCCTTAAGCAGTATGTAGTGTCCCTCTTTATCCCTTTTGATTAACTTTGGCTTGAAATCTATTTTATTTGATATGAGTATGGACACTCCTGCTTGTTTCCGAAGTCCATATGAGTGATATGATTTTTCCCAACCTTTCACCTTCAGCCTATGTATGTCTTTTCCTATCAAATGCGTCTCCTGTAGGCAGCATATTGTTGGGTCTTGTTTTGTGATCCATTCTACTAGCCTGTGTCTCTTAATTGGTGAGTTTAAGCCATTAACATTTAGGGTTATTATTGAGATATGGGTTGTTCTTCCAGCCATATTTTTTTATTTATGTTACTAAACATGGTTTGTTTTCCTCTTTGATTATTTTTCCCCCCTTTACTGTCCTACCTCCCACTGTTGGTTTTCATTGTTATTTTCCATTTCCTCTTCCTGTAATGTTTTGCCAAGGATGTTTTGAAGAGATGGTTTTCTAGCTGCGAATTCTTTGAACTTTTGTTTATCGTGGAAGGTTTTAATTTCATCTTCCATCCTGAAGCTTAATTTCGCTGGATACACAATTCTTGGTTGGAACCCATTTTCTTTCAGTGTTTGAAATATGTTATTCCAGGATCTTCTAGCTTTCAGAGTCTGTGTTGAGAGATCAGCTGTTATCTTGATTGGTTTACCCCTAAATGTAATCTGCTTCCTTTCTCTTGTAGCTTTTAAAATTCTCTCCTTATTCTGTATGTTGGGCATCTTCATTATAATGTGTCTAGGTGTGGATCTCTTATGATTTTGCACATTCGGCGTCCTGTAGGCTTCTAGGATTTGGGATTCTGTCTCATTCTTCACGTCTGGGAAGTTTTTTCCTATTATTTCATTGAATAGATTGCTCATTCCTTTGGTTTGGACCTCTATACCTTCGTGTATCCCAATGACTCTTAAGTTTGGTCTCTTTATGTTATCCCATATTTCTTGGATATTCTGCTCATGGTTTCTTAACAGTCTTGCTGAGCTGTCTATGTTCTTTTCAAGTTGAAATACTTTGTCTTCATTGTCTGATGTTCTATCTTCTAAGTGTTCTACTCTGCTGGTAGTATTCTCAATTGATTTTTTAAGTTGGTTTATTGCTTCCTGCATTTCTAGGATTTCTGTTTGTTTGTTTTTTATAACATCTATCTCCCTGTATAGTTGATCTTTTGCTTCTTGGATTTGCTTATGTAATTCATTGTCGAAGTGATCTTTCATTGTCTGATTTTGCTGTCTAATGTCTTCCTTGAGACTCCAGATCATCTGAAGCATGTATATCCTGAATTCTTTATCTGACATTCCATCTGCTGCAGCTATTACCTCTTCTAAAGTTGAGTTGACCTGCATTGCTTGTGGTCCTTTCTTTCCTTGTCTTTTCATACTGCTCGCGTTTCTTTCTGCTTGGTGAAACTATTGTGTTTTTGAAATTTTCCCCCTATATATTTATATTGCTCTTGTATAGTTGAAAAGTCTCCCTTGTAGGGGCGGGCGGCGGCTGTGCTCCTCCTCCAATTGGGGTGATCTGTCTACCATGCTGACGGGCCGCTGGGCCTGTTCTTCCGGTCGGTCGCAGGTCTGCCTAACTTGCGGGCGTGGGCAGCGGCTCTGCTCTGCCCCTACTCCAATTGGGGTGACCCTGTAAATTCTTTATGTGATCTTCCCATTAACATCCTTCTTTTTGGGGTGACTTACTCTTTTATCTTTTCTCCTTGTTATGATTTGGCTCTTAAATGTCTCCTCAAAGGCTCATGTGTTAAAGGCTTGGTCCCCCATGGGTGATGGACTGGAAGGAGGCAATAATGTTTGGATTTGGGGTCTAGTTGGAGAAAACAGGTCACTGGGGTCATGACTTTGAAGGGTTTATTTTGTTCCTAGCCCCTTCCTCCCCTATCTCCTTCTGGCTACCATAAGGTACACAATTTTACTCCACAATGTCATTCCACCATGATATTCTGCTTCACCACAGGCCCATAGCCATTGAGTCAGCTGACTATGGACTGAAAACCAGAACCAAATAAATTTTTCCTCTTTAAGCTAATTTCCTCAGGATTTTTTGTCACAGCAACAGAAAGCTAACTAGCACACTCCTCCTTGCCAGTTTTCTCTTCTACAAGATGGTGACTTGGAAGCTCAAATGCCTTTGAGCATTGGGACCACTGAGGGGACTCCTGAGTTCATGCTAGTTCCTGGATGCATGTGGCATGTGTTTCCCATCCTGGGTATTTTGTTGATATTTAGTGCTAGGATCTATAACTAGCTTAACTTGTGCTCTGTTCTCCTGCTTCCATGGAGGCTCAGAGGTTCTGCTGATTGGCTCCTCCTCAGCTCTGTGGGGACTGGCACTCCTGAGATCTGGTGGTGATTCCTATTTGACCCTGGCTTGGATTACTTGGCCTCATGGCCACAGTGATGATTTCTATGGTGATTGCCCAGCTAGACTCCTAGTGACCCTTTCTTCCTCCCTTGGGGGGCTTGTGGGAACTTCTCAGTCTTTTCTGTACCACATGAGAATGGGGAACCCAGACCTGTTACAGGGCATCTGAGGAGATGGTCTCTGCCTGAACTTTACTGTTCTTTCAACTTGTCTCAGAGAACTTCAGCCTCAAGGACTTTAGCCCCAAGGTTGGAATAGAGGACATATTTGCCTCCCAAACTGCCTCCCTATCTTTGTTTTTACATAACCCCTTCAGTCAGAAGGGAGTTACTTCTACTTTGTCTTTTGGTTGGTGTTCCTAGGGCTTTCTCTGAGTCACACTCTCTTCCTTTCACCACCCCCTCCTCCATCCTGATGGCTTCATATAAGAGCAATACATTATCCATTGTTGAGTACAAATTACCCAATACTTAATGGCTTAAAACAATACATATTTATTCTCTCACAGTTTCGGTGGAATTAGAGGCTTGATCTGAGGTTTGATTGAGGCCAGAAGATTTGATTCTACAGATATTTATCAGGTTACCCAAAGACTTTGTTCTAAGCCTAGAAGTCTTGGACCTTATTTTTTTAAAAGAGAGAGTGAGGAGACAGAGAGAGAGAGAGAGAGAGAGAGAGAGAGAGAATTTTAATATTTTTTAATTTTTTTTTTTAGTTTTCGGCAGACACAACATCTTTGTTTGTATGTGGTGCTGAGGATCGAACCCGGGCCGCACGCATGCCAGACGGGCGTGCTACTGCTTGAGCCACATCCCCAGCCCAAGACTTAGACCTTAAAACGTGTAATGGAAGTTGAATCAAAGAGATCTGAATTCAAATTCCTGTCTTTCAACATTTTTTTTTCTCAGTGATCTTGGGCAAATTGCTTAAGCCTCACTCCCTCCCCTTCAGCAGGTGTTAAATTGGTATGATGAGGTCCTGGGATTTTATCTTGGTAGCTGCAAGATAAGGAGATACTGTAGAAACCAATGAACTCATACATGGGTGAGTCCATTGGCTCACATGTTAAATGCTTGGCCACCAGCCTACGGCACTGTTGGGAGGTGGTGTGGGAGGACGTTAGGTCATTGAAGGCAATATTAGAATCCTGGATCCTCCTCTCCTCTCCCTGTTTCCCCAGCTTTCATACCACTATAAAGTGAGCAGCTTTCTCTGCCATGTGCTTATGCCATGATGTGCCATGCTGTCATGACCAAAGCATGGTAATAGTAATTATTATTATTAATATAATATAATATATTATAATAATACATATAATAATAATAAAATTATACAGGGCCAACTGATCATGACTAAAACCTCTGAAACAGGAGCCAAAATAAATCTTTCCTCCTTAGGGGCCATCTATCTCAGGTATTTTGTCAGAATGATGGAAAACTGATTAACACACATGGCATGTGGTTGGGTGCCCACAATACTGCAAGGTCCTGGGTTATCCAGCTGAGCACAGCACCCCAAAGCCTCCACATCTGCCTCCATGGGCACTGCACACATGGGGGTCCATTCTCACATTCTCCTGCCTGACTGTTCTGACTCCCCTCCTAACCATCATGCTCCCCACTTTTTTTTGACACCTTCTTCACTTGCATAGCATCATTTTTCCATTCTTGCCTTACCACTCAGTTCTGGTTCGCATGACTGTCATCTCTGCCATGACTTGGATGTTCTTAGATGCTTCATCTGGCCCCAAATCCTGGGAATGTGGTTAATAGCCCCATAGCCATTTGCTACGACCCCTAGATCTTCCTACCCCAGCCATGAGTATTGTATCTCATAAGACACAAGTCAGAATAAAAGAATCAGATAATGGGCCAGTCCCTTGGCTGTTTCTGGATGCTGTTGGAATGTTCTCCATCTCTCTTTATAAATCCACCCTGCATTCTAGGATTGGACTCACAGCTGGAAATCTGGTGTGTACATCAGCCAGAGGTCTGTCAGACAACCAGAACTCTTAAGAGTCACAGAGAGTAAGGGATTATACTCACCACATAACACTAGGCACTTGTGGAGAAGACTTTGCTCCAGGTTGGACCTGAATCAACCAGGCCAGCAGTTGGGAATGAAAACTGGATGTGAACTTGACAGAGCAAGGACAAACTAGAACCTGTGAGGACAAACAGAAACCCATGTGTGTCTCTTGCTGCCCCCAACCTCATTGGTGTGAGTGACCTGCAGGAGAAGTTGGTACCCTTAGCATGTGGCCGAATGCTCACCTGATTCAAATTCAGAAAAGCCAGAACAGGATGCTGGAAAAGCTGTGGGTTTTGTTGCTGTCCCATCCCAGCAGAGGGCGTGACATGGAGTGACGTTGTGTATGAACTGCCATGGTGTCGGATGAGCTCTACCAACTTCCAGAGTGTGAAAAGAGCTGTTATTTCACTTTCAATTCCAAATCTCACGAGAGTTTTTTCTTGTCTCCCCACCCCCTAATCCAGAACCATATTGGGTTCTAAGTTGACATGGAAGAAATCATTGCAAGTGCTGGGAAAGTGGTTGTCCATTGAGGAGGCCTTTGGGGAGATTCAGAGACTCTGAATAGGTGTCATCAGGTGACACAACAGGAAAATACCAGGGTCTAGCTGCTCCTGCTTCATCAAAAAAGTTTGTTTATAATTCCTCTGGTGGTTGTTTTGTTTGCATAGGTACACTTGTGGCCCCTGACAAGTGACATTCTATCAGCTAGGCTCTTGTGTTTAGGTGTCCATGGTCGGCCTAGTTAGGCTGTGGTGTTCTCCTCTTGAAGGTAAATACTTTCACAGATAGTAGTATTCATTTGCAAACATTCATTCATGCCAATATCCCTCTGGGTCATTCTGTGACTGGAATTGATCAAGACACAAAGAATACCACTTTCATATATTGTGTAACCACGATGCAAACTTCACGAATACCAATTCTCTCTCTTTCCAGGGAGTTAACATGAGTCACTGCTCCTTCTCTGTCAATTACAGCTTTGGTCTCAGTCTTCTATTAAGATGGCCAATTCTAGAAGTATCCCTACTTTCGAACCTCACCCAAATCATTTAGAAGTCAAAATCCTGCAAGTTCTTTCCAAGATACTTTTGATGAGATCCCTCTCAGTTCTGTATGATGCACACTGTCCCTCACTGTACGGACGGAGAAGCTCATTCAACCACAGGGGTTTCTAGTGGTCTTTGGATGGAGGCTGTTTACATATATATGTACATAAATGTCCTCCCTAAATCATGTAGATTTTACTTATATTTTGTGTACCATATGATCCAATTTAAATGACACCTAAAATTTAGATAAACTACAATTTAAGCAAGACCTTCACTTTCCTTGGGAACGGATAGGTTTTATAACTGAGGTGGTCTTTATCTTTAATGGGTAGTAGAGGAACCAACTCGCACTGTATTCATAAATGACAATAGAATCAAGAGGAAGGGACTAAGAAGACAGAATCTTTAGTCCACTTTTTATTTGCAGTGTCTTCCGAAGACAGTACAGTTAAAACTTCAAATCTCCGGAGTGGCAGACAGGAAGGTAGTGTAAGTAAGGATAGAACTTGGGAAATTCAGCATAAAGGGGGCTGTGTTGGAAAGGGACTAATCATTCTGCACCATGAAACCTTCATCACAGCGACAGGTCAGGCCTGTCAGTCAAGGCAAGGCCCGTCAAAGTGGGAGGCCATTGGTGGTGGATCTCACAAGCTAGGATTAATAACGTGGCTTCTTAGTGCTCATTTGTGAACATTCAGCTCATGTTGTCAGGACAATGAAAAAATGGAAATGGAATTCTAAAAGGAGTTCAGGAGGACTGTATTGGACATATGGCAGCAGTCAGAAAACCCAGCCTGAGCTCAAGTCTCCGCTCTGTCACTACCCCACAGTGTCTATCCCACAGTTGGTCCTCATCTGCAAATGGAGTGCAATGATGTGACGCTCCAGCAGGACCATGCACCTGATAGCCAAGCCTGTGAGCAGTACCTGGCCCACACACTCTGCTGGCTGCTGTGTGTGGTGCTCTCCTGTTTTTCTCCAGGAGGGGAAGACAAGAGATCAAGAGCCAGTTATAAGAAATGTTATGAGGAGTAGGGAGAGAAAAGAGAGTTCTAGAATGTTGTTCAGGTCCAAGCCTATAGAAATAAGTTTGGAGTGCAGTTAACCATAGGAAAGGATGGGCACAGAAAAATGGGGACCAAGGGTTAAAAAAAACCAAGAACATTAAGAGCAAGGAGCAATGGGATTGTGTGAGAGTCATCTGGAAACATTTCTGAGACAAAGAGACAGGGCCTAGGTGACTTTTAAAATATATTTTCCTATCTGCACTTGAGTGGGATGGGGCAAGGGTGGTACAGGTTGAACTTATCAAAAAGGACCAGGCTCAGCTGAACAAGTAGGATATTTGCAGCCTTTAATCCTTCCTCATAGTGCAGTATCCATTATACCATGGAGTTGTGAGTTTAGGGTTTGAATATGAATCTTCCAGTCCTTTGGGATTTAAGGATTTCCATATTGTCAAATTCATCATCTGCTCAAAACTTAATGACCTTCCACATTGACTTTGTGAATCAGAAAGTTAGTTGATAAAAATTTCTCCCATCCTGAATTTAACCAAGAATTGTGATTTCATTGACTTTCCACCTGCTTGTCATTCACTCATCAACAAAAACTGAGTGCTGTCTGTGCACCAAGGACTGGGGACGTTGAAGGTGGCCAACAACATAAGCAGGTGCTTGCAATCAGTCACAGAATTCCAGATTTAGTTCGGAGTTAGAAAGCATGGTAAGTACTGGGGAGAAAAGTAGAGTATGCCTAAAGAATGTATCCCAGGGGAACTGACTTAATCTGAAGGGAATGCACACGGTTTGTTCCCTGAAGAGGTGATGGCTGAGTTGGGGAGTTAACTACTAGAGCAAGGGTGTGAAGTGAGGAAGAACATTCCAGACAGAGGGAAGAGCATGTGCAAAGATCTTGAGAAGGAGGGCTCCTGGCATGTCTGAGGATCATCTAGAAAACCAGTATGGCGGGGCTGGGATTGTGGCTCAGCAGTAGAGCACTTGCCTAGCGTGTGTGAAGCCCTGGGTTCAATCCTCAGCACCACATAAAAATAAATAAATAAATAAATGAATAAATAAATAAAACAAAGGTATTGTGTCCAACTACAACTAAAAACTAAATATTAAAAAAAGAAAGAAAGAAAACTAGTAAGGCTGTGGGGTAAAATGTGATCTCCTTAGTGGACTGAGGTTGGAGATGGAGCCACTGGTGAAGAGCCAGGTTAGAAGCTGGGAAAACCAAATGAGAAGGCACTACTAGGACTACACTGTGCATATCAAACCCTGTGAATTCCTAGAATGTCACTAGGAATTATTAGTGAGGCCATCAAGTCACCAAGGATAGCCCTTGGCTTTGACCTTGGGTTTTGCTGTTGTCTAACCTGGAACATGAATGAAGACCACCAAGACTCCTTGCATCGACCCAAATGCATGTTGTTCTAACAGGGAATTATCTTAAATGAAGCAGAGAGGAGAGACAGGATGAAAGCCAATGGTCAATGTCAGATGCAAAGTAAGACACTTATCTTCACTCCTGCCTGCATTTTTTTTTTCTCCTTCTTTAGGATCCTGTGAAAATTTTGAGTGAAATACTTTGAATCCCTAGGGCTTGGGGAAGTTTATCTTTTCAGGGCTGTTGGAAAGATGAGAACATTTTGGAGTGGTTTGGTAGCAATTTGTGGTCTCTCTTTGCTTTTCTTGGCAGCAGGGCTTGCTTTCCCTGGCAGGGCTCTGCCCGGATGTGCAGCGGAGGCCCAGCATTTTAAGAAGACTGTCTCAATGGCTAAGTTTTTAGGGCTCACTTCACGTTTGTATCCCCATTCAATCAGTGTTTATCCAGTTGCGTGGGCTAGGTTTGATGGAGACCTTTGTCAATTAAAAAAAAAAAAAGGAATCAGTAGATAAAATTAGGGAACAGCTTCTCAGGTGAAGAATAAAATGAAAGACTGAATTATGGGGGACACAAAAACTGCTGTTATATTCCTGCACTTAGGGCTTCTAGAACCAGGTGATTTCAAACAAAAGAGAAAGAATGCTATTAATCTTTAAATATGCCCAGTTCAGGAAAAGCTGTTTATTTTTAGTGGAAAGGGAGTCAGAGCATTACAAATAAACTACTGTTCAGGTGCTAATAAATGATACTTTGAAGTGAATTGGGATAAGTTCCTACTTACTGGGATAAATTCCTATTTACATAACTATTTACTGTAGTTATGTAAATACAAGCTTCAATTCTTCAGCCTTTGATTGAAAAAGAATCTCTGATTCTATAATCTCAATTCAGAACTAAATTGACTGGCTTCTCCCTCTGTTTCTTATTAAAGAAAATAACTATATAAGGATGATCCTTTTGGGATTGGATACATAATCTCTCTGGATATCACCAAGTCATCTTATAAAGAAGTGAACAGAGAAAGAACAAGGATCATATCATTGGTTTTTCTGAGGTCACCAGAGCCTGGTTTGGGTCCTTGATTCAGTCTTCTATCCAAATATCCTAGCATTTAACAGTGAGCTGATGTCAAGCAAAGGAATCCCCCCCACCTCGAAGATAAACCATTCACCCTTTTGTTCATCATGAGGATGTCACTAACAAATATTGTGATGTTCCGATGGGACAAAGGGAAGAGGAAGGAAGGATGCTTAACTAATAATGGTAGCTATGATGAGGAGGAAATAGGGGTACTTATTAAAATGTCAGCAACCACTCTCATCCCACATTATATAAGAATTAAGCTACTGTAAAAGAGACACTCTAATTCAAAATGCTGTGGTTTTTTTATGGCGGGCTTAAAGAATTTGTGTTAACCCTGACTTCAAACCTCAAGCCATCTTGTACTAGAAATGCTGACGGATGGAATGATCGGCTGAGAACTCACAATTCATCTTTTCCCATTGTCTCCTCTCCTCCCTCATCTAAACCGAGTAAATGAAACGAATCCACACTCTATTAGAATTAATCAGCCACTAAGCGTAACAATCGAATGTTTCAACGTTCTGGAGCTCTCTGCTTAATGAGATGGTTTCTGCCTGAAGAGATTATATTTAGACCCAGTTCTCAGTCTGAAGATGAAGTAACAACTATGAAGTAACATCTCTTTTTTTCCATCACTTAGAGAGTGGGGTAAAAATAGAACATCCTTACTTTTCTTTTGCTAATGCATCTTAACAAGAAAAGAGTGAATGAACTCACCTTATATCTTAAAGCTCCAAACACACATGACATGGATGATTTCCTTTATTCCTATTCAGTGACCACAAGCAGACAAATGGGTACAGGCTGGCTAATGCCTAGCTGTACTATGTGGTTGTGAGCAAAGCAGTGCCACCAGTCATCTGAGAGAGGGTGGTGGCAACCAGAAAGCTGACATAGTGAAGGTGGTGGTAAGTATCACATGTACCAGGAACTGTGCTAAATGCCTTGGGTGACATTGCCTTATTTAGTTCTTTTAGGATCCCAGTGGACAGGGTCATTACTGTACTCACGGATGCCCAGAGGATCAAATGACTTATTCAAGGTCCTGCAAAATGGAAAGAGAGAATGATGAAGTCAGCTTGAATCTCATTGTTCCACACATGGTTAAGCTGGTTGTTCTCAGGGTGGACTAATTCTGAAAATCATATTATAACTTCTGTGTCCACCTGAGCATCCTGAATATGATGATGATGGTGTCACCACTTAAAATGCTCCTACTCATTATCATTCTGAACTCTTTTCTCTTTCTAAATTCTTTTCACTTTCAGCTTAATTTCAGGCATATCCAGATTCTCTCTTGCATGCTCTTGGCTTCAGAGCTAATGCTATCTGAGAATAGTTCAGTATCTTTCCTCTAAAACAGCAACACTGTACTATAATTTTCATTCATGTATTTCATGCATCCCAAAATGATCTCAGATATTTTAAAATTAGCACACTTACATCAATTGTCTTATGAAAGGGCTCCTGCAGTTCCCTCTGTTGGGGGTGGGGGAAGGTGTCTAGTCTTGTAGTCCAGGTGACCAGGTGACTGGGTCAAAGTTTTAAAGACAGATCCAGACACAGAGCTTATAGATTCTCAATTCTTTGGGAAGGCCAGAGCACAGATCTTTAGTATGCCCAAACTATATGTTAGGTTCCATGATGTCTGCTTTACAGATGTAAGTTTCAAAGCTATAAGAATTATTTCCATTTTACAGAGGAGGGAGTTTAGGATCAATGGGATTTGGTGATCCATTCAATATCACTTGTGCAGGAGTTGGGATTCAATATTGAACTGCTTAGACTCCAAAGCCCAGGCTTGCTTTCCAGGACACCTGCTGGGATGGAAACTGGGAAAAGACTTAATTTGCTCCCTGGATGGTTCTGACTTTGCAAAGAAGAACCACAAACATGGATGTCTTAACTAATGAGCTGATGGTGGGTGATTTTCTCATTACTGAGTTCTGGAGAATGACTGTCATCTTGAAGAGCAAGGCAGATGAAACAGTAATTGCAGCTAGAGGGAAAAGTCGAATTTGTATTTCTCAGACATTACAAATGACAGTCCCTTCTGAGCGGGTAACCCTGGGGTCACTTGGCCGTTAACTTCTCTCTCTAGGTCATTTTCTTCTGATAAATTTTGAACATTGAAACATTTCTCCTCTGTTGTCATCACAAGGGGGGAAATGGTCTTTTTTAGCAGCCTTTTATGGGAAAGCAGTGTAGGGCTTTTCCCCCTTGCTATATTAGGAGTCCCCCAACTCCTTCCCCTATCTCAAGCCATCTGAGGGAGAACCAAGGCAGGGCATGGATTTGAAACAATGGAAGAAGAGAGAGATTTTGTCTCCTCTTTGGTTTAACTAGGTTCCCATAATAATTGGAGAAGAATACTGAGAATTACAGAATTTAGAACTGGAACTTCAGACACCACCTAGTCACTTCTTCTGTGGTCTAAATAAACCCTTTTCTGATCTCTGGTAAGTGTCCTGACCAAGTCTGTTTCTCTGCCAGAGCACCCCATGGTGGAGAGGTTCCTGCATGTTATGGGGCCAACGTCTTCCAATATTGACGACATTAGTATCTCTGTAGGTTACACAGTGGAAAGGTTAAAAGCAAGGTCCTGCAGGAAGGTGGCCTGCACTTGAACCCTGGTCTCTGCTATAGGCCCTGGAGTCCCCTTCCCCACTGTTTCCCATCCTGGTGTATTTCCAGTAAGGGGAGTTGCAAGGGCCGCCTGTGGATTGTTTCAATGGGTTTTCAGTCCTTCAGCCTCCAGCTGGGTTTGACCAGTAGGGAACCCCGGAAGGCAAAGAACAGGAGGGAACTGGGATTATGGTACTTGCGGGTTCCCTTCCACTGGGTTGCTTTGGCCATAAAGGTCTCAGCTCATGTTATAAGAATTCTGCATACAGGACCCCCTCTGGGTTCCTATAACTTCCCTTCAGGTCCAGGCTGGGTACTGGGGCTCACTGTTAACAAATCAGGAAGTCTGCCCTATCCCTTAGGGTTTCCCCACATCTTTTTCATATTCTTCTAAATGGTCACTTTATTACATTTATCACAATTGAATAGACCTGATTGATAAACCACTATTTGTGTGGCCTTGATCAAATTTCTTAATCTCCCTTAGCCTCAGTTTTCTCCTCTGTAAACTGGAATAATAAGTTTGTTCTAAGAGTCAAACAGGGTGAAGTATATAAGGTTCATTGTACACATAGGGAGCATTCAGTGAATGTTATGGTAATACTACAAATCCACAAAGTTGCTTAAACACTACTTTGGCTCTATAGAACTTCCTCCTCCTCCTCTCTTCCTACACCCCCACCCCTTTCTTCTTCTCCTTCTCCTTCTTCAGAGATTGAATTCAGAGGTGCATAACCACTGGGCCACATCCTCAGCCCTTTTTATGGTTTATTTTGAGACAGGGTCTCATCACTAAGTTGCTTGGGGCTTCACTAACTTGCTGAGGGTGGCTTTGATCTTATGATCCTCCTGCCTCAGCCTCCCAAGCTGCTGGGATTATAGGCATGCACCATTCCTTAGAACTTTTAACTTGGGTTGGGTGTTAAGTCGACAATCAATAAGACAAAAAAGAAAAAAGTTCCCTAAGGTCAAATTCATTTTAAAAATCCTATCAGATTATAGTATATTGACTTTTTGGTATTCAGTCCTGTGGAGTAGTTCTAATTCAAGCTGATGTTTGAGAACCAGTGAGCTAGATTTAGGTAAATCTGCATGCAAATGTCAGAATACCTTACCTCTTCCGCTTTTGCCATAAGTGTTCCTAGAGGAGACTAAGAGAGGCTAGAAAGCGCAAAAGCACAAAGGTGGCCTCTTACTGTTGTCACATCCACTTACTGCTGCCTGGGAGACTCAAAGTTTATTGTGAGGATTGGAAGGAGACAGCGGGGTCATACTTCAGGTAGGAAGGCTAGTGGCTAGATAAGTGGTAGATAAGTTGGGTGCATGCTGCAGTGCCCATGTGTCCACGGTGGCCTTCATTGAGCACTCATGTCATGCCAGGCAATATATTAGCTCAATATTTCCCATGTTATTCTGTTAAATCCTCATGACAACAATTGTTATCTTCTCCAGTTTCAGAATGAGGAAGCTGAGAATCTGAAATGTCCAGACTAATGTGACACAGAGTCTAATCCATGGCAGGGGGTGATTTAAGGCAGGTCTGTCTAACCCAGAGCTGAGTCTTACCCAGCGGCTTACACTTCATGTTCCGTGGGCTCATAAGAAGAAAGGGCTGTGTTTTTATAGCTTTGCATATTAGTTGTCTAGAATAACACACAAGTGTTGGACTGAAAAGATTTTAACAGCTTGTATATGAAGACAAGAGGTTCAGCTTGGTAGCATATCTTTCTAAGTTTTCTCTTTTCAAAGGCTAAATACCAACTTGCTCCAACTATTTTTTTTTTTTGTTTTGGAGTCCTATTTCTGGACTCTTCTCCAACTTACCGAAGTGCTTCTAGTCTAACCATTCCTGACTTTAGCTGCATCATAGAATTAATCACCTGGGGATATTTTAAAAAAACACCCAAGCCAGAATCCCTCCGATGGTGTAGAAATCTTTAGCAGAAGGCCTTAGCCTTGTTACATATCTAAAAAACTCTCTCAGAATATTTTAATGGGCAGCCAGTTTTGGAAATCATTGCTCCATTCTGCGTTAAAAATGAGCTGGTGTGAACCATCGACGGCAGGAGCCCTCTGGGACCAAGAAAGAATTTCTTCTTAGACAGAGTTGTTTGTGGCGTGTAGTCCATATGATTTAATAAACCAGGTCCCCCAGGGCAGCTGAATGCAAATGTCTCTTCCATGTAGGAGGTGATGTCAGGGTTCCCAAACACTGTCATTTATAGAGAAGGTGGCAAACTGATATTTCTACTCCCATCTATATCTGAATTCCCTCAAACATGGAAAATGTAATTGAGTGGGTTTCAACGGGATGTTTTAAAAATTGAAAACAGCTCCAACATCTTCCTTTTCTGTCCTTTTCCTTACCCGGGGTTTACGTGGCCTTAGGAGCCTTGCTGTGGGCAGGGAGTACTAATGAATGGTTCCGCTCTGCCCTTTGCTGATGCAGATACTGAAGGATTACACGGCTCAATTTAAAGGGGGTGCTGGTAACAGAGTAGTGCTGCTGGGGTCATTAATATCTAGGCCTCCTGGGAGAGATCCCCATGGCTTTGTTCTCCAGCTGCCACCTCAGCAGAAAGGGAAGGAAAATCCCTAAATGGTGAAGGGAGAATGACAGGTTGTACACGTGACAACTTCAGATACAAAGTCACACATCTATAGGCTTTATGGGAAGGCAACTGTCAAGCATAATAACCAAGGTGCAAGAAGCCCTTTTCATTTACAAATTATTTTTAAGAAACACATTGACTAAACAATACCTAAATTCTTTGGGAGAGGAAAGTACCCAAAATTAAATGCTCAAGGATAAAGACGTGGTTAAAGCACTCTTTTCCCCCTTGAAAGACAATGCAGAGTTCGAAGAATTCTGAAAAGTCCGAGACTGAATGTGATGCAGAAAGAAAACAGAAGAGGGGAGGAAAGATGGAGGAAGATTTTGGGACCCAGATTATGGGAAGGGAGGTGAAGAAAAGAGGTACATGGAGAGATATATTTATTTTTAACTTCTGTAAAGCTTCTCCCCCTCCTTTTCTTGTTATTTCCCCCACTTCTCTATTCATCCTTGGATGTTTTGCCCAAGAAAATGATTCTCCAAGGACCCTTAGAATTCACTGAACATTTTTTTTTTTGACGTTTACTGGGCGCCAGGTTCTAGTTTAAAGAGATTTTCGTGTCGCCTACATTTCATTTAGTTAGTTCTCCTGCTCACTGCTAGGCTGGGGATGATCTCCCTATTTTGCAGAAAGGCAGAAGTGAGATCAAGGAATTTTTTCCCAGATTACTGGGGGAAGATGAAGATTACTGGGAGATGGTGAAGAACTCAAGCTCTCAGATACCAGCGCCTGACAGTTAACCACCAAACGGTAGTGCGGGGGACCCTGTCTTCCCAAACACCATCTCCAGGGCCCGCTCTGCAAGTTTCCACGTGGTCCTCGGCAGTCCATTTTATAATCGGTTCAGCACAATGGGGCACCAAGGAGTTCCTCCTCTCGGCAAGAAGATTAAAAGCGACGGGTGCAGAGGACCGCCACCAGGGCGGTAGAGTTTTGAGGTCTCTTCTGGAGGAGCCTGGCAGGTCCCAAGCGACAGGCTTACTCCGCTCACATCTTCCAAACCCGTTTACACGTTGCAAATCTCCTTTTCACAGTCTGTTTAATTCTCACCGCGGCCCTGCAAAAGGGGTTATTTTGAGTCCCATTGTCCAGCTGAGGAAATTGAGCCTTTGCCTTCCCGCCGGTCACGGGGTCCGCAGGTGGCAGAGCTGTAGACATGTGCTGTGTCCCTGTCCCAGAGATAATAAAAGCTGCACGGGTCTCCTCATTATTATGCAAAGCCGGCCAGGAGGCTTGGACCCTCCCTTGAGCGAGCCCATCTGTCTCTGCGCGCCTCCCCCGGGCTCAGAAGCCGACTGAGTGCAGAGTCGAGGGGGTGGAGGCACGTCCCCAGCAGCTAGCCACGACAATCTCTCCGCGCCTTTCTAGCCTG
>NW_026000174.1:45756139-45892368 GCF_001458135.2 Marmota marmota marmota | reverse complement strand
TTGGCTGAATTTATGGCGAGAGGCTAAGGGGCGGGATGGCAGAGGAGGGACCGCGTCTCGAGATGGGGGCTGGGGGTGGCGGTTAAAGGAGTCGCTCCAGGCTGCGGCGCGGTGATGTCAGCTTTCGACGAAAATAGAGAGGGATCGCCTGTAAATCCTCAGCTCCGGCGGGGCTAAACCTTGCAATCCCTCCCCGGCAGGCGCCGAGCCAGGGCGCCGAGGCCTCTACCACCTCCCCCGGCGCGCACACACCGGCACACGAGCACACGCACGCACACACTCCCCCGTACAGACATTCTCTGTCCTCCCCACTGCCACCACTCTCCGTGCCCGCCACTCGGCACGCCAGCCTGCCCCGCAGCAAAGGACAGGTGGTAGCGGCGGCGGCGGGGCGCAGCGTTGTTGCGCGCGCTCCTGTAGCCCCCGGGACAGCGCTGTCTTTGGGAAACCATTCTCCGAACCCTCCAAACCCCCCAGCGCCCAGCCAAGCGCTACTGCAACCTGCGTAGGGGAGAGCGGGACGCGCGCAGTGGAGAGCTAGGACGTGGATTAGCGCCCGCAGGAGCCTCCAGCGCGCGTCGAGGCGCTAAAGGGCTTACCCGGGAGGGGGGTGGAAGGGCGGAGAGAGGCTCCCCCTTAAATACCGCTCCCCCGCACACACGCGCTCACCCCAGCGCCGGCTCGCTCCCTCGCTAGCTGCTGCCGGACTGTGCTGAAGAGGAGGGGGCGTTCCCCAGACCATGGCATCCACTGAAGGGTGAGAGGGCCTTTCTCTATCCTGGAAGGGAAGTGGGAGCCGCTCGCGGGGTGGTGCCCCCCTATCAGGGATGGGGACCGAGAGATATCAGCGCCGGGCCTCTGAGATGGTGGCTGAGCCGTGGCTTGGCTGTAGGTGGGATGATGGGGAGGGGGTTGATTTTCTTTCGTGGAGCTTGCTGTTTAACGCTTTGAGGAAGCCGGGGACAGAGGGTGGTTTTAATTAAAAGGGATAAGATATGATGGAGGTGTGAAAAAGTAAGAAGAAAAAATTCTCTTGGGGTTACTTTTGAGATTTAAAAACAATGAGTGGTCGGCCGCGGTGTGAGCAGACACTGGCTGGACAGACAGCGGACGAACGCCACTGGGGAGCGCGACGGGGGCTGGAAGGTGGGGGCCAGCCGGAATGAATGAGCCCGGACTGGGACCGGGGCGGGGCGAGGATCAGCGCGCGCGGCCTTGAACTCCAGATTTGCAGTCTCGGCGGAGGTGCTGGGACCCCTCGGATCACTCCTTGTCTCTGGATACCGGAATCTCCCTGGCCAGCTCTAAGGAAGAGTGGAAAGATTTGGGTGATTCCCGGGGAAGGCGGGAAAACCTGTGGTTTGGGGCAGAGCAGGAGTCCCCAGACTCTCTCCGGATCAATGTTGGTTTTTCTATTCTGCCTGCAGCCCTGGAGTCTCCCCTTGTCTCTTGAGGCTACATGTGCCTGGAGGAAGCTTCCAGTGATAAATAAGGGCAGTTGTCTTTCCTGTGAGAGAGATGGGGCTGCAAGGGACAGAAGGGCCTGTTAACTACACGTCAAAGGAAGGGTCTTGAATCTTTATCTCCCAGGAAACTTTTGAGGTTTGCTGGAGTCCAAGTGGGAATAAAAAGACTAGTTGGGGAACTCAGCCCTTGGATTAATTAAAAAAAAAAAATGGTACCAGCCACTTGCAAGAGATCACTGGATCCATATTATGTAAAAAGAAAATATCAGGGGCTCCTTTGGACCCAAGTGGAAAAGACATTGGTGCTGGTCCTTTTCAGAGTTTCTGTAATAAATCTAACCAACTTGGCAATCTCATTTTGGGCAATGGATCTCTAAGCAGAAGTGAAAAGCTGGTGTCCAAAGACAGATCTCTAGACTCCAATGAAAAGAAAATATTTCTAAAACTGTCAGTCGGTGTCCAGGGGAAGGAATTCACCCTTTTTCTGTCCTTTGGAGTTCTTCCAAAGGGGTCTGGCATCTTGCATGGCATGACATTTTTTCTTTCTTTCTTTCTTTTTTTTTTTTCTAAAGGTATAACAGCATAGATGACTTCTCCTCCTCCTCCTCCTCCTCCTCCTTCTCCTCCTTCTTCTTATTGTCATCATCCTCATCATTATTATTTTGCTAAAAAGATGCTTTGGAAAGACACCTGTGTACAAGAAGGGTGGCTCTTGTACTAAAATATATTTCTTGAATTAAATATTAAGAGCCTGTATCATTCAACATCAGTGCCTCCCCATGTTTAATTTAAAAGGTTTTCATATTAGAAAAGCTGTGAAGGTATTTCTGGCTGCCTCCAGGGGCCCTTTAGACTTACCCCTGCTTCTAAAGGTCAGGTTGGAAGATACCTGGGATGATATTGGTAGTAGGCGGGTGATGGTAGTCTTCTGAATCCTGCTCTCTTCTAGTTTTGATGGCCAGATAGAAGAGATAGAGGTTAAGGTAACAACAAAACTCCCCAAACTAAGGGTGATTATCTCTCCTATGTCTTACATGAGAGCTGCCAAATGATTGTACATTAAATATAGAGCAGAAGAGATTTTTAGCATTAAAAAATGATATATAACAAATGTTATCTTTATGCATTGTGTGTATTTAAGAAAAGATTGGCTAAAGGTACTTGTATGTAAGAAGTGAAAGAAATGAAAAAATAATCGGAAAGGCTGGGAAACAAATGTCGAAATATCTATGATCCATTGTTATTTAAGAGCAGTAACTGATAGGCAGGAGACATCCTCAAAGTCCTTCTGCTTTATTCTAGGAGCATTTCCTGAGTCCTTCATGTTAGAACATACACCCTAGGATCTCTGGGGGTGGGGGAGGGGGACACAGATATAAACAGACCGGGAGCTGGCTTATAGATGGTTGGTTCCAGCAGAGAACTTTCAGTACTAAATTGTTCATGAGGAGTGATGCAATTCTTTCCTCCTCCTGATACATTTGGTTAATGCATTTGTAAAGGAAAATTCAGGAAGAATCCCTGGGCTGGTGTCCTTTGTTAGCTTTTGCCCTCTAACAATATTAAAGCTATTTCCTTGAAACACACATTGCTGAGAAGGAGGCGAAAATAGCGATATAATTATACGCTTTCAATGTATGTATTTTCAGTTCAACTCTAACCCGGAATGCATGGGGAATTTAACGCTTAGGTGTTGATGTAGTTGCCATCAACAACATAAGTTGATTACTAAATTTTAAAGACTTATTAGCCAATGACATCTAATGTTTATCACTCCACTTTCAAAGATCATTCATGTACATCATCGTGTTTGATTCTTCTAATAACTCTATGAAGTAGGTAGTCCAAAGAAAATAGAATAAAACTATATGGAATATAATGCCATCTTTCCAGGAAGATTCTAGGATGTGGCAGAGCTTTGGAGTTATCATCTGGAATATTATCTTCAAATGTTTTCCTTAAGGAGTTTGTAGGCATGGCTGTGCTAATTATTGGCTTTCTATCAAATCTTTGGCATGCATGTCCTGTGAGTTGTCTTTTAGAATGTTCTTTTTATAACTTGCACTTGTCTTTTGGGGAACATCCTCACCACTGTCTGGTAATTCAAGTTTTCTGATTATTTGGAATTGAGATTTTTTTTAGCATCTAGTGTCTATAAAAACTAACAGTGACTCTTTGGACTCTTTGATGGCACTAAGAAGTGCTTTCCTACATAGCATGGTCTAATTTGATAGTTTAACTTTTTTTTTTTTTTTCTCCCTGAGTTCCCTGTCATGGTTAGAATTACTGAGATGGCTTTTAGGTCCCTGACCCAAATTGCAAAGAGATTACAAGTAGTTGGTGGCAGACAGGCTCAAGTCCTTTATTGACTGGGTCACAGTGGAGTGTTCAGATGCTGAAGAGACAGGCATTTTAGAAATACATTCTTAGGAGTGGGGGACAGCTAGGTCACTACATATATCAGAGACTCAACACGATCTGTCTTCTGATCAGCTCCCAGGAGCCAAGGGGTCAGGGCAAAAGACAGTCTCGAGGGCTTGGGTTTCAGTTTGACTCAGAGAGCAAGTGAAACAGAAAACTGCTGATAGCAAAGACCCTGGTGGAGGAGACCCCTGAATTTATTATTTGAAGCAAAAGAAAACAAAATGTAACAGTTGCTTTCTCCCTTTTTCCCTGGGGAATGAAGTTGAGGTCAGCTGGGGGAAGAGCCCATGGAGTGGGCTTATTTCGGGGGTGAGTAGAGGACATGGGGCTTCAGTTCTAGAGGGGTTTCCATATTGTATGCCTCAGGCTGTACTGGGATTTCATTTCTCATTTTAGAAATATAGAAATTGGTCTCCTTGGGTAAAACAGATATTAGTAGAGCTATAAGAAAGCCATTTCATGTTTACCAAGACAGTCTCTTGTGAGCAATCGAAAGCTTAATTCTCAAGAAATAATTTCTAAATCCAAATGAAACTTGCAAAGTGTAAACACCAGGTTATTAAAAACCAAAACACATGTCTGCACATTAATATCAATGGTTGCTTCTTTTCCTCTTTTATGCAACACAATTAGATGTCTTCCGTTTGGCTTTAGTTTTGAGGGATGTGTAAGACAAGGAGAAGTCCTCTAGAGATGACACTTTGGCTTCAAAAATAAGCAACATTTAACAGCCAAGTGTGAGATTTCTGGGTCAGTATGCCATAAATCCTACAGTTCCAGAACTGCAAATCTCTTTCACAGTCTGAAGCTCAACACAGGTTGAATTCAATGAAAATTCCCTTCTGACATTTCCCTCATGGCTGTACCCACACAATGCCCACATGTCTGTTTTCTTCCTTTTACAGGAAAACTAAATTGTTCTCCATATCGGATTTTCTTCCCCAATGGACTGGCTTGCCTCTCAGAATGAACCAAATCTCCTCTTTATTTCAGTCACCTGCTATAATTATTTTAATCTAATAAAGCACTAATAATTTAAAATCATCTAGCAATCATAGACATCATTCTCAAGGTAAAATTTTAGTTTTGTTTGCATTTTAAGAACTTGTCCTCACAGTCTGGAAAAATAATTCCAAAAAATAACAAAAGCCAGACATCATCTTCCTTGCAATTTTTGCTTTCATGCCCTTAACAGCTTGTTGGGGGCAGACAGGATGCTTCATAGAAAGGGTTTTAGAATCCAGATTATGGCAAATCTCTTTATTTACCAGGATTGTAAGCTTGCTCTCCTTCCCTCTGTCCGCCCCTCACCCTGCAATACTCCAAACGCCAAGTCCTTGGGATGAATTAATTAATTTAAAAATATTAATTAATTCATAATTTAAAAATATCTCATTGCTCCATCTCCATGTGTCCCATCATTGATTGGAGGCAGATGGCTGCATATTCACTAGTAGAATAGAAAAGAACTGGCAATGCATTATAAACCTGTCTGTTTGACTTTAAGTAATGGCAGAAAAGACAATGGATCAACAGTATTAATGGAGAATGAAGGGTAGACATTTAGTCTTTTAAAGAGAAGAACTCGTTTTCTTAATGCTCTGTGTGTGTGTGTGGGGGGGGTGCGTTTTCAAGGTGTTTTTCAACAATGTTGATATTTACTCATTTTTTCTTTCATTTATTTACTTAATGTCTCACTTAGATGGGCAGCTGTGACTGCTGCCTGCTGATCCACTGTCTGGTGTCTCGGTAACCTTGCCAGCTGCTGTGGATTACAGACTTGTTGAGCAAGAACTGTCCTTCGAAAATGGAAGGAAGGAAATGAATGCCATTTTGGCAGATAGACTTGATCTGTGTCAATATGGTTCCTGTCTAGGATGGATGATGGCAAATGTTAAAGACCTTGAATGAAGTCCATGGGGACAGAGATGGAGACATTGTCCCCATACTCCACTGGATATTGCGGACTTCATTTAAATTGTGGAGAGTGCTCTCTTCTGTTACATTTGGCTAGGAGGGCCATCTGTCACTGGCTGTTTGCAATTTGGCATTTCCATCAGGTGCTCCTGCTACTCCTAATTCTCAGCCACTGTGCTCTTGGGATCCCATTGCTGGCGACAAAGTTGGAAGGGGGGGCGCTGAGACCTGTCTGTCACCCCAAGCTTTGCTCTGTGAACAGCATTGGTGTTGAGCTCCTGTGGACTTTATGTGGCCCACAGGAACATTCTTTTTTTTAAATTTTAATTTAATTTAATTTAATTTTTATTTTTTTGGCTTTCAGAAGATTTTGAAAATGTTCAAATTATTTACTAACTTAAAAATATTTCACCTAAAAAGAAATTCTGATTCTGGATTTTCTTAAAAATTGGGACAATTGATGACCAAGAACCTGCCTTTTTGTCTTAGTACCATTTATTGAGTAATTACACAGCCCAGGATCTTTAAAAGTACAATGCATGCATTAATTTATTTAGTCCCAGCAACAGTGCGAAACAGCAAGTGCTATTATTAGTCCCATTTACAGGAATAGAAACCAAGGCACAGACTGATTAAGTAGCTTACTCAAGATTTCACAGCCAGTGAGTGGCAAAGTCTGGCCTTTAACTCTGGATGCTGACTGCTGGGGTTATGCTTCTAACCACTGGCTGTGCCTTTTAGTTCCATGGAGCAGCATGTAGCTGAGGCTAAGGAGTAGGTGTGTCTGGAGGCAGGGCACAACTTTCCAGGTTGGGCACCATCATTGGGACCATTCCAGTTGTGTGTCTCCAAGGCAGATATTCTGAGAGCTTGGATTCCATGCTTAGGGTATGCCACTGCCTGGTGGTTTTAGATTGAAGACTTATTCAAAACCCCATTTCTATGTAATGAAAGGTTAATTCGTGCAACTTTTTATTTGTATCCTTGTAACCACTTCTTGTTATTTCCTTTATCTTTGCTGTGGGTTGTTCTTAATAGAGAGTTCTTTCATAATTATTGATTGCCAGGAAGCTAATAGCATTGTCTCATCTTGATGTAGTGTTTTTAAACAGGCCAGGGCCTGACCACATGGGCCAGTCTTTGGAATATTGACTTATGGGTATGTATTCTTGGTGGCAAATGTGGCTTGGAATACAGCCGCCCCTGGAACTTATGCTTTTGCAGTCTTCAAGTGCAGCTCTTTAGGGTTGTGATTTAACTTACCCATCCTTCTGAAACAGCTACTGACCCTGTCCTTCTGGGAGTTGGGCTGATATTGTTTGTTTTATAACAGATGCAAACAGTGATGACCTAAGGATACCTTTTGAATGGGGAAGAAATCTTTCAGAGGCCATATTTGTCTATTGAAGAGTAGCACAGTTTGCTGACCACCCAACAGGGGGCAGTAAAGGTGGGCACCGGTGGTCTGACATTTTTAGGGAATCCCAGTTTCCACAGCATTTTTTTTTAAATAATTTTTTTTTGTTTTTTTTTTCCCACCAAATATGTAATTTGGAAATAGTAAGATAATTGCAGTACATCAACAGTGTTCATTACTATCACCATGCACAAATATAAATAGGACCATTTATTTGAACTTATGCCAAGGATATGTGACAATACATATGTGACATCACTCAATTCTTGGAAAACTCCTAGGGGATATTATGCTCATTTTATAGATGGAGAGACTGAAACATAGAGTCTTTGTTTTGATTTTGTGCCATCACTGGGTTCTTTACTTTTCTGTGCCATCTAATCCTATGGTCCTTCATTCATATTGTGTACGTTTTGCAATTTATCCTCATTTCCTGAAACTCTCACAGACCTTTCTTTTATTTTTGTTGTCTTTGCTCCAGTGAGTGCCTCCAATCATTTTGATCAGAGAAGGCAAGGTAGCTTGTCCTTGGTGAGAAAAGGGTATGAGGAATTGAAGAGGTGGCGTATAAGATAGAAAGCAATGGCTACAGAAGGAAGTTAATCTTTGAACAGAGATGGGCCATTGAAAAGAAAATGCCACCAAAAAAAAAAAAAAAGAAAGAAAAAAAAGAAAAAAAGGTGGAGTAAGTTTAGGCAACTGAGAGGGATTGTCATCGCTCAGTTTGTTGACTTCAAATCAGAGAACTTCAGATGGAAGGATCAGCTGTGCATGAAGGAGAACAAGGAAAAAGAGGACAGATAAAACAAGAGACGCATTCTTCTCTATTAGTGTCAGGGAAAACCCACTGTTACAGACCAACCTGGTTTTTTGTTTTCACCTTGGTCTTGACTTAAAAGGACAGTTGGGATCTGACAGCCAGCTTCATTGAGAGAGTGGATGGAACTCAACATGAACTTGCACAGCTGGATATACCTGTGAAATGGATGGGCATTGACTGACAGCACTCACCTTCACACCCCAAAGGGACTGATGGTCCCCAGGGGATTGGTTTAGCTGTTATTTTTTTATACTTATATGCAACCCATATGGCCTAGGAAAAAGTGTCAAAAATAAATATTGGTCTAATTTCTAAGAATGGATTAGAGAGTAATGCAATCATAGACGGAATCTATTTCCCCAGTGTCTTTCTGGAATTCAGAGTCATCAATCAGCACACATTTGTAAAATCATTATGGAATTATAGCACTGAAAGAATCATTGAGTTTTAGATCATGATTAATTGCTAACATTTCAAATGAAGAGCTAATCGTTTGTAGGAGTTTATCCATCTGAGAACATTCGGATTTGGATTCTTTTTTGTAGACATTAATACATTGGGCTTGGGGCATTATGGCTGGTTGGTTTCAGGAAACTTGATTCTGAAATGAAGACTTGTGTGTATGAAGTGTCTTGACAGTTTATGCACTCGGCATAAAGTGCTGCGAAGGAGGGAAGGAAGCAGTGGTGGACAGTCACAGCAAGGGCCACAACCCACCCACTGTAAGACCTGGAGCAAGGATGGTTCTTCAGATGGTGCCTGTAGAGGAAAAGTGTGTGGCCTTTCTACCCTTGTTTTTACCAGCCATTGGATGCAGCTCTGCTCAGGCAGGGGCTGTGGCCTGAGTGAGTATAGGGCAAGGATTTGGAGAGGAGTGTTCTTAAGAGCTGTCACTTACTAACACTCCCAGCCATGAAGCCAGTGATTCTTTCTGTCATAAGTGTGGAGGTTTGGGATTCTAGGCAGCCTACCACACCATCCACAGACTCTAAATTCAATGTTTGCAAGACAACAAAATAAGGAATACAATTGCCTTCCATCTGAATAGGAGGCCGCCACAAAGTTACCATCTGTAACAAGTACTATACCTTATGATTTAGAGGATACAAAATTTCAGTTAGATGGCCTATTGTACAACCAGGGATTATAGTTAATAATAACATGTTATATACTTGAACATGCTAGAGAGTACATTTTAAGTGTTGTTTACACACACACACACACACAGTATTCAAGGTAATAGATATATTAATTATCTTGATTTGGCTATTCCACACTGTATACATATATTGAGACATTGTGTTGTATATCAAAAATACATAGAACTATCTATTATACATTAATAATAAATAAGGCTATACCTTAAAATAATGGTGTTGTATGAAAAAAATGAAAAGGGAAGTAAGATTCTTGTGGGCAAGAGGGGAAGAATTAGGGATTACCATCTTCCTCCAGTTTAGTTGTGACTCACAGAGCCAATAAGGACAGGTGACAGAAGCCCTTCTTTCTGCTTCAGTCCTTCTGAGGATGCCTGGTCTAAAAGAGAAGATGGTTTTAACCTTAGGGAGTAAAGTCAACTCCTGATTTCTATCTGGTGTGGTGAAATTAATGGGAGGGGTCAGAAAGTCCAGGAGATAAATACAAGGGAATCAGACCATAGGTATTATTGATATTTCCAGTGTCCAAAGCACCTGTTTTTATATTCCAGCTGTATTTATATTCCAGTATTATTTCCCAAGGAATCCTTACTTGGGAGGAAAGTGGGCAATGACTGGATGGCCTTTTCTGGAATATCTATTTTATTGTTCTATGATCCGAGAAGTCAGGCATTCTGTCAACCTCTGGCCAATGGTGGTCTCGAATGTTGACATTTCTATGCTCTATTTCATTGGTAGATATTAAGGTATGTTCAGAGATGAAAGAACACTTTTGTACCTAATCCAAGGCCTTGTAGATCATAATTCTTTACGTTCTTTCACCTCATTTTCTTTTGTCACTTTAGTCTGCTTTCTGAGACTAGGTCACTAATTACCGTTGTTTGTGTTTTTATTAGCACAATATAATTCAAGAGGCTCAGGTAGAGAAATAGAAGATAAAGCAAGCGAACCAAAGTTTCATTAAAATTTCTTTCCTTTCTTTACTAGTTTTAATAATTGAAATATGTTATTGTTTTGGCAGATGAATATTGTGCTTATTTCCAGTATTTGTATAACAATATTACAGATTATTTTCAATTGTATTTAAAAAATACATTTTGCATGTAGAATATAACTGTCAGCCAACTAAAAAACTCTAAAGGATTTGTTATTCACTGTAAAAAAAATTGTTAACAAAAGTTTTAACCTTATGTCTTTTAGACCAGTGGCTCTTTCCATAACACAAAACATAGCATTGTTTAAAATAAAAATATAAACCTATTACATTATGGAATGGCACAAAGAAGTAAAAGACTATCTCCTGCCATACACAATAGTGCACACTTGTAATTCCAGTGACTGTGGAAGTGGAGGTGGGAGGATTGCTTAGTTCTGGCAACTAAGCAAGACCCTGTCTCAAAATAAAAAATAAAAAAATGGGCTGGAAGTGTAGATCAGTGGTAGAATGTGCCTGAGTTCCATCCCCAGTACCACAGGTACCATACACACACACAGTCTCCCACTAGGACCTCTTCGGAAATCCTGTTCTTGTTTTGTCTGCACTTTGAACCATTTTTCTATGCACATGTAAACATTGTAATCTCAATATGCAAATTGCACCTTCCAATAGACTACCCTAACAATTTGCCTTTCACTTAATACTTTTATGTATATAAGCATGTGGCATAAATATGTACATAAATATTTAAACATATATATTTTATATAGAACTTGTAACACCTAAAACATATATGTATGGGTATATTATAATTGATTCAAAGAGTTCGTGATTGACTTAATTAGTCCTTGATTTAAGTTATCACCGAGTCTTCATTATTATAATGATGTTGGGTAGAATATGGATGGAGAGGGGGTGGGGTGCAGATGTTCCAAAGATAGCAGCAATAATTTAACTGCAAGTTAGTGGTATGAACTAGAGCACAGTGACCAACATGCATTACCAGATATCAGGGGTATTAGAAGGACTCAGAGCCCAAGAGCATGTGGAGTGAGCAGGAGGAAGGGAGTAGCATCATCTCACAGGTTGCTGGCTCAAGTAAATAGGGGGTGAGGTGAGTGCAGAAAAATAATTTTGGAGCAAAATGGCATCTTTGAAGAAGAAAGAGATAATGGATTTGGCCCAGTAGGCTGGGTTGGGATTTTTGTGTATGTGGGATAGGAGGTGGAGATGTTCATGTGAGAGGCTGGAGTGTTTGTAGAATGGCAGTTATAACTGTAGAAGAAAATGAGCTCACTCAGACAAATCATGAAGGCTGGAAGAAAGAACTGGGCTGAGGGAAGGCTCCAGGGGAGCTCTGTGGCCATGAAGATGAGCAGAAGGAGGTGAGTCAGGATGTGTAGCATACCACTGTGCTACAATCTCAGCCCTATCAACCAGCTTTTTGATTGCTAAGTGTTAACAGGATTCAAGGAAGTTATAAGAGCAATCAGTTGGGTGACAACTCCTCTTGTGAAGCCAAACATGCAGTTGTCATAATCCATCATGTCCCCGTCCTGCTGCCTGAGAAAGATTTCCAACTCCTATACCTGTGGTTCTTTTAAAATGCAAAGAAGCATAATCAATCAGATGTGCATCTCTGAGCCCCCCAGCTTTCCCAAGACCACTTGCCTCCTCCCAGAGTCACCTCTCTCTATTTTTTTCCTTGTTCTTTGTTAAAAAAATAAATAAGTGAGGAGATGCTAGAATGGATTTGACATTCAATTACAAAAGAAGCAATCTAAGTCAAAGATGATTTTCACATTGCATCAGTGAATAAAACCCAAGACTTGACAGTTTAACGACTTATAAAAACTGATTTAGAAAAAGAAAAGTTGCCAGGAGCTGACAACATTGTTTTTAAATCTTTGCTTTTAATGATTAAAGAGGATTTTTAGTGCATTGAATCATTCCCAATAGAGTCCCCTTACTGAGGCTTTCTATAGGTCTAGGAGTAATGTCTGGAAGTTGGTGTGTGTGTTTTCTGGTAACCAAAATAAAAAATGATAGATACTTCTATTTTTTGAAGAAGGGAAGTCCCCTCCCCCTGCCCCCCATAGTTTTCTGGTGATTGGACATGACTGGGGAGGTACTTGTTGGGTCCTGTTGGGATGAGAGAATAAAACAATGTCAGATATTCTCCTTTTGGACTCTGAGGCCCTTACTGTGTGGGTCCTATGCAGGGAAGAAAGGTCAGTGTATGGCACCCCCTTCCTGAGCTTATAGCCAGTCCTCTTGGATTGAGAATCCAGGCACTCACACTGCCATATTTGAAGGAAAAAGTAGACTCAAAGCCGAGATTCTGCATTGTCTAGTCTACTCCGTTATCAATGTCATTGGCAGTGATGTCCTTCAAGAGTGATGGCTTACACGATTTTGTTGGTACTTCCTTTGCTTTCTCCCTCCCTCTGAAGACTCTCCGTGGGCTTCTCCAGGGGCTCCAGATCTCAACACAATGCATATGTGATTGTTCAGCAATGGGGAAGGCCTAACCAATTTCTCCAGCAGGGGGCGCAGTGGAGCCACAGTCTACCAGCAGCTGGGCAATGGGGATTTTTTTTCCGTGCAGCTCTGAAGCAAGAGCCAGTGGGTGAATCGTTCTTTCCCAGACCAGCACCAGCTGTTGCCTGGAATTTTAAGAAGGGAAGCCCTACCACTTTGATTATTTACATACCAAGTGACCTGGAGTTGTTACATCAACCAGAGGCCCAGAGCTCTCTGGAGGCCAAGGCCACACTGGGACACCTGGGCCAAGTGAGGCTGGACATGCGGGTAGACAGCAGTTACCACCTTATCCCTGGAACCTCTTCCTCAGCCTTGTCCTCCTCTTCCTCCTGGCCTTTCCCTGGGAGTCAGCAGCAAGGTTGGAGCAAGATTTGCTGGTTCTGGAGCTCAGGTAGGTCCAAACTGGTTTCATCTGGATTATTGACAAACTTTTTAAGGTGAAGGGACAACCACGGGATAGGTGGGGGGACTTTAAAAGCAGGAGGGAAAGGTACTTGAGGGATTAAAGAGAATATTATGAAAGGGCTGGAAGAGCCCCAGAATAAACACACAAGAATGGAAGCAGGAAAACAGATATTCTTTTCAAAAGGACCAACCAGCCACCCTAGAAGTCCAGCTTGTGTTTCAATCCAATTGGCAACAAAATTAAAATAGGCAGGAAAATGCCACGTGTTTGTTAAAGGACACTGGTCCTCAGGATTTCGGGGTTGAGTTACGTGTCCGTATGTTTGTCTAAGGAGGTCTTTTCTCTTCGCCTTGAGCTAACCTGCTATGGCATGTGCGTTTTCAGGGAGCAGAGAAATCGTGATTCTGTCCAACTGTGGTTTCGGTGCTTCACCAGGAGGCATTTTAAAATTAACCTTGGAGGTTCTCAGCGTCACTGGATCACAGGTTATTATTTGTTCAAGAGCTCACTGGATGAGTTCTTTACCAGAAGAGTTTCTGGTTTCTCCTTCAAGACAGTCTTAGATTATTTGGGCATAAACAGAGGAACACGTGGAACACAGTGATGTCTTCATGGGCATGTGACTTAGGCAGTCTGTGGTTTAATGTTTGACTGTTGTCCTGTTGGAATTTTTCGTAACAAGAGGCTCTGAGTTTTCATTTTGCACATGACCACAAAAATTATGTGGCTGCTTCTATTGCAAAGCCACACATGAATGAAATAGTCTGGTGACTATGAACTTGATAAAGATGAGATGACCTTGGGAATATGTGCACTAGAATGTTCCAGTAGTGAGCTGCTTAGCACAAAACAGCTTCTGAAAACCAGTGTTGCACAGACGTTAAAAGGATGTGTTGTATATTCAGAAGACCCAAACACACACTTCCTGTTCTGTCATTCACTAGCTGTATGACTTCAGAGAAGTTAAACGGCCTCCCTGAGACTCAGTTTCCTTGTTAAACATGAACACTAATCATCTACCTGACAGGATTTTGGAAGGAATTAAGCAAGACAGGTGTGAAGCTCTCAGCATAGTTCCTGGACAGGGAAGGTTCCCTGTGATGGTGACTATCATTCTTGGAATTTCACTGCTGTGTTACTTTTAGTTGGCTGAACTGGGGTTGGTTTTTCATGAGCCTCATGACTGTGCAAATTAGGTTGCTTGGTGCATACCGAGAGGTATGTTTGCTCAGTCTCTCTCATAGAGCCGCAGGCGATAAGATTAGAAAGGAGCTCCTAGCTGCCTTTGGTCTTATGAGTGATGTCTTTGCATTAGTGAAGGGCTGTTCCAAGATTCTTCTCTTATGTGCTTTTAACCACTCAACTGTTTTTGAATTGACATACTTCTGACTTCAAATGAGTGGGATTCCCCCCCCCCCCAACACCAGAAAGGTATCCTACATCTCAAATTTCCTTCAGGCATTAGATACCTGGAATTAGCATCTGCTCTCACAAATTCAGGGCTCAGTCCCACAAGTCTGTTCCCACTTCAGATGCTAGTCCAAAGTCACAGGACGTCTCTGGTTCTTCTGACTGTCACGCTCTAAATCAGGGGTTCCCAGGACTCCTCTCCTCGTGTTCCATAAGTCAGGAGAACAGCTCACAGAATGGACTGAAATGCTTTACCTGTGTTTGATAGTTGATTCTAAGGGATACAAACTCAGGAACAGTCTAGGAGAGATGCACAGAGCGAAGAATGGGGGAAGGGAGCAGGTCTTACTTAGAATCCCCTCAAACCTCATCATTTAGAGATTTTTGGGAGGTTACAACACTCAGGCATGACGGATTAAATCATTGGCCATTGGTGACTGACTAACCCCATATCTAGCCCTTCTTTCCTCCCTGGAGAATTTGGGGTGGGGCTGAAAGTTTCAACCCTTGATTTTTTTGTGGTGACCAGTCCCCATTCTGAAACTTTCTGCAGACCTCCAGCCACTGGTCATCTCATTAGTATACAAACCAGCTATCAGTATCCAAATGGGTGACACTCTTATCAGTTCAGTGGGATTCCAAGGACTTTAGGAGCTGCGTGCGGTGCCAGGAACGTGGGACTAAAACCAAATATTTAGTCTTGATTAGATTGTAAGCCTGTAATATCAGGTTTCCCCAAGCAAGGAGTTCCCTCTGCCCCACTCGTTCATTCATTCCTAGACTAAAAATACAACTGATTGTAATAGGGAGAGGTTGGGTAGAGGGACAAGGAACAGAAGAGTTACATTCAGGCTTTGGTCAGGTGGCCATGAGGCAGGGGCACCATAGAGGGACCCAAGCCTTGGGAGGAGATGGCTTGAATGACTCTTGTTTTTAACACTGAAGGGCTACGGCTTCCTTTCTGTGAAGTTACCACCACCTATCTCAATAGGTTCAAGATTTCCAACACCTTAATGTACCTCAAGGGATATTTGCTTAGTAATTCCAGTGAGATAACTGAGTTTAACTGAGAAACCTGAGTGTTACAGTTACCAAGTAATTAGGGCATGGGGATCGGTGGAACCTGTGTGTCTTTAGAAAAAGAATGCTTGTCTTTCTTAAAGCATAAAAAGTAGCAAGCAGGTAGGCACTGAAAGATTTCTAGACCACTATTTTTCAGAGAAATCAAGTAGTTAGAAAGACATCTGCTTTTGCTGTTATTATTCTCATTTTCAATGTTATCTCTCAGCTAAATTTTATGATACTCTGATTTTTTTTAGGGTTGTACCTATATATCACAGGGATAAGTCATATTAAGGAATATTTTATAAAGGTGGAGAGTTTATCCATATTCAGTTTTAAGGTAGACATATTAAGTAGATATAACCAAGATTTTAAAAGCCTTAACACTAACTATCTTGCTAACCAGCAAATAAATATCTTTAATATTGGAATATTTCAATAGTGATGCATGTTTAAATATTGATACTTTTTTATATAAAAATAGGAGTGTAGCTTACAAATTGTCTTATAACCTCATTTTTTTCACTTGACATGAATGTGTTGTGAACACAGGTTAATAAATTAATCTATATGCTTGCTTAATGGCCACACAGGCTATTCATTTTGTTTTCCTATTGTTGGATATTTAGCTTGTTTCTAATCTTTCTCTATTATAAACATCTTATATACCTATGGTAGCCCGTCTCATTATCTCCCTAGGGCTTATTGCTAGAAGTGAAATCATTGCACACATTTCTCATTTTGACACATATTGTCCAATTATGCAGAGCCTGAGGGTCTGGAGGTTCCCAGATGCAATTGCTTTTTGGGTCCACTCACTGCAGTGAATTGCAAAATGGAATGGCTGTGGGGGTTAACTTTGAATTCTTCATCATGTGGCAAAAACCTGAGCCAGGTTTAGGCTAAGTAATGTGTTTCCCTAAACTTGGTAAGTTTGGGTTTTTTCCTATGCTGACCTCATATTTTACATATCCTCTCTGACATCCCGTATCAGTTTCAATTGAAACTGATGGTCACATCCTTCTGAATGGGGATTTTGTACAAATTGTGGGACATTCTCTGAAGTATTTATCTGTAATTATGTAGAGATTACACTGTATTCTAAGGGTTTGCTCTCTTCTATTGAGTGCTTGCTGTGAAAAAAAAAAAGAAGTGTATTAGTCCATTTTGTGTTGCTGTTAATAAAATACGTAAAGATGGGTAACTAACAAAGTAGTTTGTTTGGCTCATGAGTCTGTTAGTTGGAGGTTCCAAAGAGCCTAGCACCAATGCTTTGACAAGTGCTCCATTGGCTGCCTTATTCCATGTTGAATTGGGAAGGGAAATGATGGCATGCTGCAGAGACCAGGCATGGAGGGTGGGTTTGTTTTATAGCAATCTGTTCTTGAGAGACCTGTCTCTCCAGGGCCAACCCTACTCTGAAGCCAGTATTAATCCATTGGTGAGGGTGGAACCCCCCCATGACCTAATGACCTTCAGGCCCTGCCTCTTGAAGTTTCCACCATCTCCACACCACCACACTGAGAACCAAACCTCTGGTACATGAACCTTTTTTTTTTTTTTTTAATAGTATTTAGTTGTCAATGGGCCTGTATTTTATTTATTTATATGCGGTGCTGAGAATCGAACCCAATGCCTCACACATGCTAGGCAAGTGCTCTACCGCTGAGACACTATTCCAACCCTATAGGAACTTTTGGGGGACAAACCTCACCCAAACCAGAGCAGAGCAGCTCCTGACTTATTCAGGGCTGGGTCCTTCCTTTTGACCCTATCTTTTTGCTACAGATGGAAAGAACTGAGCATCCTCTTTATTTGGAGTAGGAATGGGTTATCTAACAGGCTACATGTAACTGGAAAAGGTATCTTGGCTGCTGGGTTTGCTTCTCTTGTTCATAACCATCCTGTGTCAAGACCTAGTCCTGCTCTGTCCCAGGGCACCTCACCACCTGCTGTGGTGGTCATCCAGAGTGTATATCTGAGCTCTCCGGTGGTGCCATCTACACCGTGAAGGGAGACGGAGAATTGAGGGCTCTTCTGGATAAACTGAACAGGGGAAATCATCCAGTCTGGCTTAATTGTCTGTGTAGTTCAAAGGGAAGGTGTTTGGAACAAGTGATTAAAGGTACCTGCTTTAATTTCTCATATGAGTTAGGAGGTGATTACAGGGAGTCAAGTCTCTGTTTAAAGTCACACTTGACTATCCTGGGGAGAAAGGAGAGCTAAACTGGGCAGATGGCAAGATGGGGGTGGGGCAAGGGGAGGAGGAAGAAGAGCACTCAGGACATGCTAAAGGAAAGTGTGGATAGGAACAGATTGCAAGCCAAACATTTTTATTCTGGAAGTAACTTGTGGGCTGATGCAAATAAACTCAAATGAACTATGTCCCAGCATGGACTGGTGGCCTGGCTGTGGGCAGGTGATGCAGTGCCTTCCCAAACAGGAGGCTGCTTATGGGCTCCTCTGAAACGCCCCCTTCCTGTCCCACAGTGCAGACAGTTGGTATGTAAAGAGGAGGCTAAGCCTTCTGCAGCTTAGGGTAAGATTTTGCCTGTATTTAGCACTCCTAAGATTAAGTAACTCATATCTTTCTGACCCAGTCAGGCCGTGGCTTACTTTCTATTTCCAGGTAAACTGGGGACCCCAAATATCTGTGTGAGCAGCCTTAAGGTAAAGCAGGATGGTGCAGCTGTAGGCTTAATATCTTTAAATGGACTATACGATGTGGGTAGGGCTTCAAATTCGGGCTGTGTTTCCTTGGACAAGCTCAGACCATCTTTCTGTTTTTTTTTTACCCTTCAAAAAAGAGTGATCAGGGGATGAAAGTTGGAAAAGAATGCCAAACTGGCATGCAGTGTTATTTTAGGGATAATATGGTGTTTCTGCTTGTCACCGTGGATGCAGAATGTTCCAGGACATTTGGCCCAGCCCCCCCCATTATTCCTGAGGTCCAAGATTGAAATGAGTAGAGAGTCTGGGTTTTAATTCTAGCTCTGGTCAGTGGTCGCTGGACCAGAATTCCTTCTACTGTATCTCAAACTATGCCCTGGGAGTTTGAAAGACTGGAAGAAAGACAGAAAAGAGGTTCACCTTGTCTTAGGCCATTTGTGCTCCTATAACAGAGGTCTATACACTGGGTGGCTTATAATAATAGAAACTTATTTTTCTCAGTTCTGGAGGCTGGGAAGTTCATGATCCAAGTAGTGGCAGATTCAGTGTCTGGGGAGGGCGGGTGTCATCTCCAGTGGAAAGGGAGAGAGAGCTGCCTTGGCCTCTTTGATGAGGACACTGATCCCACTCCCAAAGGCTCTAGCCAGAGGTAAGAATCATTTCTCAAAGACCCACCTCCCGACACCATCACCTCGGGGGTTAGGATTTCAACATGAGAACTGTAGAAGGACACAAGTCTGATGACCCTGGCCATCCAGCCTAAGTCCCAAGACTCTGGCTCCGGCATGTTACAAGCTTTCCCTCTTTCTGCCCATGACATGTGCTTTACAAGACATATCACCTACTTGACCTGGGACCTGGACTTCACCTTGGACAACCCCTTCCCAGATTCTGGCTGGGCTGGAGCCTCTGGGGTTCACCATGGCTTGCTGCTGCTCCCTCTGCTCCTTCCAAGGAATGTCTAGTGACTCTTGGTGGTGGGGAGAGGCGGGGAAAGGCAAACGTCCCTTTGCTGCCCTGTCCTCGAGTTTTCCAGAGCCTCGCACATAAAAGGAGGAGGTCACTGTTCGGACTTGATCAAAGACTAAAAAAAAATTAAAATTGAAAATTAACCATAAAATGGCTACGCTCAGGGTTTGACAAGAGATCTCATGAGAGGAAACTCGGTCCAGGTGCCTGGCTCTATGTAGGCTGTCTTCCTCAGAGGAAGCACTTCTCTTTCAGTCCTTCACTGGGCAAATCACATGCTGCCCACAGGGAAGTGGCATGACCCCTGGAGCCCCTCCCTGCACAAGGATAGCCTGTAGTCGCTCACCGTGAGGTGTTCTTGAAGTCAGAACTCGTCACTGTGGACAGCACGGTCAGGGGCACCCCCGGAACAATGCTGTCTCGACCGCCGTGAGAGCCCCCTTCCTCCTGGTCTCTGGGATCCTTTGGGTAACTGTAGCCCATGACTGTCACTCAGCACAGGGAGTGCCCAGGCTCTGAGGACAGTTGGCCGAGGCAGCTCTCTCTCCCCTTCCATTGGAGAAGACCTCCATACCTACCAAGGAGAGAAAAAATTTTCTCAAAAACAGTATGATTGTCATCTGTATCCTCCATCGGTCACAGGGAGAACCCTGGACTTGATTGTGCACAGCCTTCTCCTCGTCTTCCAGTTTCCATGGAACGTGTAGTGGCTCAGCCATGAAACAGGAATGGGATTCAGTCCTCTGCTTCCTCTAGATCCAGGGCCATACATTGCTACTCAGTCCTACTAGCTAGATGAGATCTACAGCCTTCAGTTGACCTTGGTTGGCATCCTCTTTGGCTGGTAGAATGGGGGTCTTGCAGCTGTGAAGGAGGAGCTGAAGGTAAGGCCATACAGTGAACGCTCCATAGAAAAGCAGAAGGCCGTGGGCCCCTGGCTTGTCCTGGCTCTTTCTGCTGTGTCACCTAGAAATTTTCTGAAGGCCAAAGTTCATGTTCATTCCTTGTTGTGAAGTTAGGGAATTTTCTTTTTCTATCAGGAGAGTTAAATTAGCTATTTGCTCTTCCATATATTGGAAAAGTGACCTTTTACTCCAGCTTGTTCAGGGCAGGCTGCGGGTCCACCACCCTTGGGCATCAATGGCACAAATGCCCAGAGAGTGGAGCAGTTTCTTGACCTGAGCTGCAGGTTGAGGCTTTGGAGACTCAGATGGACATGTCTCTGGTCCCTCCACACCTGGCCAAAGACACATTGGGGGACAGGGTGTGGATCTCAGATGTAGGCTGCAGCTTCTTGAGAAAACTAAGATGGGAGGCCTCTTGTAGCAGAGATGGGTGGGAGTTTACCTTTTAGAAATGTTCGACCCTGGGATGGGGTAATGTTTGTTCCAGGGGCAGGAGAAGGTGGTAGAGAGTGAACTGGAAAGAGCTGAGGTGTGTGAGGGGGTGGGGCTGGCAGTCTGGCTTCCTTTCCGATTGGACTGGAGGATAATCCATCACGGCTACAAGAGCCCATGGGAGCTCTTCCAGCCATTTCCAAGAGAAGAAAGCCAGGAAGAGGAAATGTGTGAAAGCTGTTCTCTTCTGTCCTTTAAAACCTGGGCATTTGGGGTAAACATTGTCCCCAACATAATGATTTTTGACTTACGACTTTTTGACTTTCTGATGGTGTGGGCACCTGTACAACCAGCCTGCTACTCACTTTCAGTATAATATTCAGTAAATTGCATGAGGTTTCCAACTACTTATTATACAATTGGCTTTGTGTTCGATGAGTTCTGAGCATGTTTAAGGTAAGCTAAACTAAGCTAGGCTCTTTCATAGGTTAGGTGTATTAAATATTTTTTTTCAAATTACAGCGTTTTCAATTTACTAGGGGTTTGTTAGGGGGTAATTCCATTGTAAGTTGAAGATCATCTGAAATGTCCCTTTGATGTCCACGTGTTAGTTAATGATGCTTACTTTCTTCATATTTTTAATGTTTTTATTTGGTTATTTCCCTAAAGGAGACACAAAACCACAGAAGGAAATTTTCAAAGCTCAGAGGCAAATTGGTTGGCGAGTTTATTTTCCACATTTGTGAAATGTCCTTGCACATTGATCTGAATGTCTCTTGCTAGTTGCCAAATCCTAGTTTGAGTCAAGGCTCGGTAATGGATACCAGTTTGGGAATTATTTTGCCATCTCTGCCCAGGACAGCAAGACAGCAGAAAGAACTGAAGGGTGGGTGTCAACTCATGGGGGAATGTGGCTGCTGTGATTCATTTGCAGCCATCTGTCCTTGAAATGACCAGGGAAGGGACTCCTATATTAACTGGGGTGGGGAGAGGGTAGAGATCGGTGACTGGGCTGGCCTCTGTCTTCAACGTGGCAGTTCTAGAATTCAGGGGAGTCTCCTGGAATGTCATGTGGCAGCTCATTTTATTGCCAATTGGCAATAAAACATGGTGCCAGTCATTCATTTAGCAGATGCTTACAGAATGGCTGGCTCTCTGTTGGGCATTAGGACAGCCCTCTGGGAGACAGACACAGCCACCTTCTGGCAGCCACCCAGAGCCCAGCAGCCTAGTGCCCTGGGCCTCTGCTACCTGATGGCATCACACGCTGACCAAAACCTTGGTACAGGACTTGTGGCACTAATAAGGAACCCAGAGATGCTTGAATCTAGAACCAGCTACTTACTGGACAAATGCCTTGGCCTCTGGGAGCTTAGGTCCCTTACTATTCCTGCTATAAATGGAGGATAAGAACATCTACCTTGGAGGGTTGTGATCGTGGTCATCTATCATTTGACGGAGACTGGGACATTTGGTGCTCCACAAAAGTTGGCTAATTTAAAACCTTTTACCATTTGAGCTCAGTTGTGCTTCTGGCTCCCTGGAGCATCTAAAATTGGGCCTTCTAGAAGTAGAATAATTTCAAAATGTTCCATTTATGCACCTCTCTCCCTCCCAACATGCACACGTACCTCGCTGCTGTTGCCTTCCAAGAAAAGGAGGTCCTGAGGATGCCAAGGCTGGATGAGCCCTGGGGGGCTCAGGGCTCCCCCCGGTGGGCTTTCTCAGGACCCTCTGCTCCCTTGGGAACAAGAGTGTGGGAACCTGGGGCCCTTTCTCTAGGCCGCCAAGGGTGGGCCTTGGGAGCCCCAGCTCTCTCAAATTTCTGTTCTGGCAAGAAGGAGTATGAATAACAAAGTCAATAAGCATTTAATTGCTGTTTGGCCCTGGGAATTCCTAATAGTCTGTAAGGAATTGCCCAGCAAGACCCCTGCCCCTGAGGAGCAAAGAAGTCAACTTCTTCTCCCTGTTCCTGTGATTTCCATTGTCCCGGACACAGGGAGGCGCTGCAGCTCCACTTTTGCTGGAAAGACAGTAGGATGCCCTCCCCTTCTGACCCAACCCTAAAAGATCACCGTTTTCTATTGTACTCGCATGAGGTCACATTCTGTGTGTCTTCCCATGTGGAAATCAGTGGAAGGTTGACAGTGACTTAAGGAAACAAAACAATGTGCCTGTCTTCTTCAACCAGGAACAGAAAATGACTCAAGTAATGCATTTGTCACTTATACAAAACTTTAAAAATCAGTATAAGCAAAAAGACCCCCATACACCCACCACTGGGCCGTCATAGAAGTAGAATAATTTCAAAACGTTCCATTTATGCACCTCTCTCCCTCCCAACATGCACACGCACCTCGCTACTGTTGCCTTCCAAGAAAAGGAGGTCCTGAGGATGCCAAGGCTGGATGAGCCCCGAGGGGCTCAGGGCTATATACACCCTGTATACACGTGTGTGAGCATGAGCCACATGCACGGAGTAGAACTGTTGTGATATTTATTTATTTTCCAAGGTAATGTGTCACTCGACAAACTACTTTGTTAAGTGCTCTTTCACTTAAAAATAGCCCCAGTGAGCTTTTTTTCCACATATTTTTCCCAAAGTGACTTTGGATATCTGAGATTTTCAAATTCTGGATTGGAAGCCCTAAGGTTTGAGGGTTGAAAATGAAAAACAAGACATCTCCATGGAAAGTCCTAATGGAAGTGGGAAAGGTGCAAATTGTTCTCATTTGGGCCACTCCAGGAACAGCATCTGAACAGCAGTTTTTTTGCCTGGTGGGTAGAAGGCAGGTCATTTTCCCTAAGATGAGAAGAGATGTTAACACCGGTCCATATCCCCAGGATGCCTTCTTCCCCAATCCTGCTGTGTACTTTATACTTAGGGCACACTTCCTATTTCCTTCTGGGCTGGTTGGCAGTCATGTGGGGGTGGGTTCTCCCAGCTACTCAGGTGGAACTTGGAACTCTCTCTAGGTACTAGGTGTTTGTGGGAAGGGGAGGGGACATGCAAAGTAGAAATGGTGGTGTGTGTTTTGTTACAAGACTGATGAGGCTTCAAATTTCAGCTCTGTTACTTGCTACTCAGCAGGGTGACCTCAGACAAATTACTTTGAGCATCATTTGTAAGATGTGGTAATAAAACTCCTCTGGCAGGATTGTCATCAGTAGGAAGTCTCTAGCACATGCAATCAGCCCTCTTAATCTGGGGGCTTCACATCCATGGATTCAGTCAATTGCAGATCTAAAATATTCAAGAAAAAAGTTGGGTCTGTAATGAGCATGTATAGACTGTTTCTTATCTTTATTCCCACAATAATATAGCACAGCACCTATTCACATGGCATTTACATTGTTTTAGGCATTGCAAGTAACGTAGAGATGATTTAAAGTACACTGGAGTATGTGTGTTGGTTATGCCAAGTGCTAACCCATTTGATATAAGGAACTTGTGCATCCACTGATCTTGGCATCCATGGGACTCTTAGAACCAGGGTCTTGAAGTCACAGAGAGATGACTGGATGACCTGGCACAGTGACTGACAATAAAAAGTACTCATGCTCTATTATGGGCTGCCTCTTTTTTTCCCCCCAAGAGTTAGATGGTGAATATTTTAAAGTTCTCAGGTAGTACTGTCTGTTGCAACTATTCAGCTCTGCCCCTGCAGCATGAAGGCAGCCACAGACAATATGTGAATGATTCTACGTGGATACATTTCAGTAAAACTCTACATACAGAAACAGAGGGTGTGCTGGATTTTACCTGTGGCTGCAGCAGGTCCACACTGCTCTCAGTCTGCATTGCCCAAGAGAGACATACTGGGAATCACATCATAACAATCCAATTTCTCACAGTCACACTAAAGAAGGAAGGAGAAACAGGGTATAGTTTGTTTATTTCAGTGTATTCAAACTATTATTGCTCCAACATGTAATTGATATGAAAAATCTTTACTGAGGCATTTAATGTTATTTTTGGCATTATTTTCAAAATTTTCTGTATAGTTTATACTTAGGGCACATTGCAGTTCAGGCTCAATAACAGCGTGGGATACAGAGCTCTAGTTAGTGTTTCTCAAAGTGCAGGACCTAGCTATTCAGTTGGCTGGGACATCCATTTATGAGAAAAATGGCTGATTTTTAAAATGGAAAGGAGGGCTGGGGCTGTAGCTCAGTGGTAGAGCACCTGCCTTGCACGTGTGAGGACCTGGGTTCGATCCTCAGCACCACATAAAAATAAATAAATAAAGATATTGTGTCCATCTACAACTAAAAAAAAAAAATTTAAAAATGGAATGGGAGGGGGGATAGTAGAGGATAGGAAAGGCAGCAGAATACAACAGACACTAGTATGGCAATATGTAAATCAATGGATGTGTAACTGATGTGATTCTGCAATTTGTATATGGGGTAAAAATGGGAGTTCATAACCCACTTGAATCAAAGTGTGAAATATGATATATCAAGAACTATGTAATGTTTTGAACAACCAACAATAAAAAAATAAAAAAAAATGGAATGGAGACAAATAGAAATTCAGAATACAAGAATTCCCCCCTTATTTGGGTTTTGCTCTCTGTGCTTTGTTACCTGTGGTCAACCAGAAGGAGGGTGACTGTAGTATCATCTTTTGAGAGAGAGAAAAAAAAATGGTTAGATTCGCATAACTGTTATTATAGTATATTATTACAGTTCTGTTTTATTATTAGTTTCTATTGCTAATCTTACTGTGCAAAGTCTATAAATTAGACTTTAACACAGGTACATATATGAGAGAAAATACAGTACATACAGGACGCTGAATGTATTCAGTATATACGGTGCCACCTGTATCCATCAGGGATCTTGGAGATGTGCCCCTTAGATCAGGGAAACCATTGCACACTGTGTGCAGAAAGGATATAGATTTGTTTCCTGTGGTTCTTTTTGTGTGTACATGCTAGTGTGTGCATCTGAGTGTGCATGTGTGTGTGTATATGTGTGTGTGTGCACGCTGGGTCTTGACAAGAAACAGAAGACAAATCTTTCTTCCTGCAGGGGATGGTCAAATATATTTGAAATTCACAGCTTGTGCTCTCAAGTCAAGGAATTTCTTTTCTTTGGTTTTTGTGTTTTAAATCAGGCTGAGGTGCTTCACTTCTTCCTTGCACAGGCTGTGCTGATGCTATGCCAGAGTTATCTATTGACCAACTGACTGTCTAAAACCAGCCAAACCAGTTACTGAATCATGGTGACACCTGAGCAATACAAATTGAAATTGCAAACTTTAAACTTCATTCTCTCTATATGGGGTCTGGGGGAACCCTCATTTTACAGAGAGCAAACTGAAACCTGGAGAGGTGAAAGGCTTTATGAAGACCCGGAGATCTGGGAAGGAGCATTGGGAGAAGGATGAGGAACTGTGTGCGTGCACCTTGGGGAAAGCCACTGGCTGGCACTCTCTACCTGTACATGTGAATGGGAAACTGGGTCAGTGGTTTAGTTGTCATGAGTCAGTGTTGCTTGGAATATATGAATGCGTGAGACCAAAGTTAAAGAGGTATTGCTTTAAATCATTCATTCTCTTATGGATTCTTCTACAAATATTTCTGAGTATCCGAGAGTCTCTGTGCTGGAAAGACATGTACTGTGGGCCCTGGGTGTCCTGTGCTGTGGGTACAGAAGGCAGTCTACACTCAGATGGGTCCCAGAACACAGGGGACGGCTGGGTCTGAATCCTGCCTCCAACATGTTCTGAGATCAGCTTCCTCGACTACAAAATGGGATGATAATGTTGACTTCAGAAGGGTGCAGTCAAGATTAAATTGGAGAACATGTGTTAAGAGTGTTTAATGTGCAGATTGCTTTATTATATGAGTTATCAATATGAGTAAGTTTTCATAATAACAGGCTACAGAGTCTAGACATGGGATGAGCATTCTTCATTTCCTCTTCCTTCCAGAAGGGTGCAGTGTGAGGACGAGAAAGGCACTTGGTTTCCCTGATTTCAATGTCCTGATTTTTAAGATTCACAGACTGCATTTTTAAGATATTTTTCCTTCGCCCATTCACGTCTCACTCCTACACATATACAGTATCTGTCAGGAATTCAATATTCACGGAAAAAAAAATGGCCCAGACACATTTAAAAAACAAACAAACAAATAGGCCCTTCAGTGGTTACCATGGCAGCAAAACCCTCTCTTGTGAATTATTCAGAAGTGAATTATTAATGAGCTTTGTCCATCAACACACCCATTGTTCTCCAGGGGAAGGTAATGTGTCTTTCACAGCAAGGAGGTCACAGTGCTGGATGTGTTCTTGCTGCTTCGTCCAGTGTGGGAAAGACCCGACCAAGCCAGACATTCACATGGGTCCTCTTTGCTGGCCAAAGACCCGATTTCCCTGGCATTTTGGGATTGTGCAAAAGGCTGGGCCTCTCTCTGAGTCACTCTTCCAGAGACAGGATGCTAAGGCTGGCCGGCCTTTTCTTCCTGTCAGAAAGATTTGACCCATTCCTGTTTGGATAATCCTCTTGCACAAATTGAGGCTGTCGTTTCCAGTGATGGGTTGACCAGATGGAGTCACACACCAGTTCTGAAAGAGGGTGGAGGAGGCCAACGGAAGTCAAGACCGTTGGATGTATTTCTGTAACTTACTGAAATACAGATTCCTGCCCTTCATTTAAATTTAATAAAAAGCACTGCAGGTGAGTCGTGGACAAGCTTCTCAGACAAGGCCATTTTAAGGCAATTTACTCAACCTCTCTGAGCCTCAGTGATGACATATGCAATATGGGTTTAACAATAGCATGAAATTGTGAAGGCAGACACGTGTGTATGGCGAAATTCCCACCATGTGGCAAATTCCTTATATGTTAATGGTTGCTGTCAAAATGATTTATCCCTAGACTCTATGTCAATATTTCTCAACATTGAATCTCCTGAAATCTGTTGTGATATTCAAAATACTGTCTTTTAAAGCTGACATTTTTTTCTATCTTCAAAAATAAAACTTGATTTCCTTTGCTTTTTTCCAAAGGAACATGCTTGAAATTGCCATCCAAGCTGGGTACAGTAGAGCACACCTATTATCCCAGCAACTCGGGAGGCTGATGCAGGAGGATTGCAAGTTCAAGATCAGCCTCAGAAACTTACTGAGAGGCCCTAAGCAACTTAGTGAGATGTTGTTTCCAAAATAAAAAATAAAAGGGACTGGGAATACAGCTCAGTGGTTAAGCAGCCCTGAATTCAATCCTTAGTACCAAAAAAAAAAAAAAAAAGAAAGAAAAAAGAAATTGCTTTTCAAGTAGTGACATATTAATGTCTTTTCTTCAACATTTCTCTTCAGTGTTCAGTTTTGATTTACATTGACATCCCTGAATGTCACTGCCATATGTCTGAAGGTATCTGTTAATGTGAGTGAGTGAGTGAGAGTGAGAGTGTGAGTGTATGTGTTATACACAGAAAGAATGAGGGATGAGCAGAGACAAAATGGGCCTAAGTATTTAGAAATTCCATTGAGGAGACAAACTTGGTGTTGTAAAAGTTATATAGCAGGGAACATGGCTGAGATCCAGAGAAAATAAAAATGTCATTATTTTTAAAGACTAATTTTGCTCCTTGCTTATAGCTCCTCTGGCTAAATTGTTCTGTGATGAGACAAATTCCACTCAAAACTCCAAACAGAGACTTGTTGGGCTCAAGAGTTTTGTTTTTTTTTTTTATCACTAAATCATTATATAAGATTGATTAGAGATACTGAGGAGAATCTAAGAAACCAGAGAGAAATAAAAGTAAAGTTCTGTGTCTTTGAAGAAACACACCTTATTGAACCATGAAGTAGGAAGAGATGACTGGCTTGGCTCACTGTGGAGCTGGCGTTCTGAAATAACTCACAGGCCCTGAAGAGTGCATCTTTAAGATTTTCTTAAAAGAACACTTTAATCCCACCCATAACCCTCCTCAGGGCCTTCTGCCTGGGGAGCATAGAAGGCAAAGCACTGCAAAACCTGTAGGCTTTAGAACCAGACAGGCATGCTCTGTGACCTTTAGGAAATTGTGTAGTTTCTTTGAGCCCCAGTCCACCTATTAAAAGAAAGGTAAATTATACTGTTTCCTTACAGGGCCAACATAAGGATAAAGCAAGATGTGTTTGTCATGTTGGAGAGTCTTAACACCTCTTAGCTCTCCTCTTTATGCTGAAAACCTGTTTCCCTGATTCATAGAGGAAGGAAGGGCAGAGGTGGTTTGAGCTGGGAGACTTACTGGCCTTTCTAAGTCACAATCTAGAAAAGAACAAAGGGAGGGCTTTTATTTTTGCCCATTTCTACTTTATCACTCGTTCACTCTGGGGCCTCTAGGAATTGTATTCTCCAGATGGAGTCTGATCTTGACATTCAGCCAGTGGGTAGATTTTCATCGCTGTACTTTGTTTTTCCTTCTATACAATCCTTTGTATATATTTCCAGGAAATTTGCCCAAGTGCCTCTGTACAAGTGGTGCCATATTTAGGCAGGTGATTCCCTATTGGGTTCACCGCTGCATGGGGAAGACCATCTACTAAGACTGTGAAACCACAAGCATCCTGGACTTGCCAGCGCCCTCCCTCTTTAGGTTCCAGTCAGGTGAAGGTTGGGTTTCTAGGATCCTTTTAAAACTCCCGAGGTCTGTGCTTAAAGTCTCTGCATAATAGAACAAGCACAGAAGTGACCTAACTTCTAGGATGACGTTCTTTCCTCTAGAGCTGGAGAGCCTCCTGAAAGTTTGGAAATGGGGGCATTGATGAGTAGTCCACCCATGGCAGATGGGTGGTCACCTCCACTAGCAGGTGAGCTTCTCGGGTGACTCAGTCTCCTCCCATCCCATGGGCTTACAGCTGAAGCTGTCTGGGACTCATTTTGAATTCTTGGATCCAGTGTGTACTCGTCATTTTGAATTGTGGCCATGTGCTCTGCAGGTGGCCTCTGAGTTGGTTTTCCTCGGTGAAGAAGGAGGAGGGTCATATTGAGTATCTGTACATTACTTTTCTAAGCCTCGTGGAATTCAAAGGATGAGATCAGAACTCAGACCATCAAGAAGCAGCCTACATGATGACCGCAGTCACCTTCTGTGTTCCATGTGGAATCTGAGCTCATCCAGAGTTCAGCCAAGGCATATTTTTTTTGCACATTTAAAATAGTTGTAATATTATGATATCATTTCTACAAAATCCTCTCCAGGCCTAACTGCTTTTGTCAATCCACCACCCAACCATAGGTTCAAACTGCATTTGACAAGAAAGCCCTATTATGATCTTGTTTCTTGTTGTTGGATTTCATAAGATATTCATATTTAGTTATAGAAAACGCTCCTCTTTTATTTGCATGAGTGTATTTTCCTCTCTCAAACAATGAAAGAAAGTCCTGACTAAGACAGAGGCTGATAAGGCAGGCCAGTGCTTAACTTTGTTGTGCTATAGCAATGCAAATTCTCAACTGTCCCCTTTATCTTATTAACTACCAGGGCTCCCAGCAGGCAGTAGGACAAGCACTGGCCCTTCAGTACTAAGAAGCTCATGGAAAGGGTCTGGAGGGAGAAGTCATGCAACCACATGGCAGCCTGGTGGCCACTGCTCAAGACATCAGTGTTGCTCCCAGAATCCACTGGGAACCAGGCAATAGACATTTATCAGGCACCTACTGCAAGTTGGGTCCTTTGGAAGGTGTGGAAATATGGCAATGAGTAAGATAAGGTGGTTGGCCTAGAGTGGTTTATATCATAATCATAGCAACAACTTAAGTCTGTGCCAGGCATTTAAAAATGCTCATGTGATTAGCATGAAATTCAGGTTAATCACAGGTGTTAGCTCTTGTGATCTTAAGAACACTCCGTGGGATAAATACTGTTGCACTCATCTCCCTTTATCTGTGGGGAATATGTTCCAAGATCCACAGTGCATTCCTAAACTGTGGTTAGTACCAAACCCCGTGGAGTATGCTTTTTTCTTATACATGCATACCTATGATGAAGGCATGCATGTATAAATTAGGTATTCATGTACAAATTTATAAATTAGGCAAGTAAGAGATTAACAACTAATAAAAGAATAGAACAATTATAGCAATGCACTATAATAAAATAATCCAGCATCATTGGAATACCATGTAAAACTAATAACCAAAATGGCTACTAAAGTGACTACAGGGAGGGTAGTATCTACAGCATGTACACACTGGACAAAAGGATGATTCATATCCAGGCGGGATAGAACTATATGGTGCAAGACTCTGTCCTGATATTCAGAATGGTACCCAATTCAAAACTTATAATTGCTTTTAGAACTTACAATTTAATATTTTGGGCCTCAGTTAACTATAGGTAATCGAAACTATGGAAGGTAAAACTATGACTGTGGGAGAGAGACAACTGAATTATCATTCTTATTTTATACACAGGGAAACTGAGGCACAGAGATGCTGGATAATTTGCCCAGTTACATAGCTAGCTAATAGCAGAACCAGTATCCAAACCATAGCAGCTGACTCCAGGGTTTGGGCTCCTCCCCTGGCTTGTACTTTCCTTTTCTCTTATGTCACAGTAACATCATCTCCTTAAGCTCCTTAAGCCTGGTAGCATTGTCTTAGGCTTGTTTCTTTCATAACAACCATTGTGCAAATAATGCTGCTCAAATCAAAACAAACAGTAGCAGCAAAAATGTTCAACCAAAAAGGATGACAAGACAACAACAAGAAATTCATCCAGACTCCCTCTACTGTTGTCAGTTGAGTTTATGTTGGAAATCTATGTCCTTGTTGTTTGTGTAGAACTAGACATAATGTTGTGAAGCCTGTTTTTCCATTTAGGATTATGTCAGATATTTTCCCCACTCTATTCTTCCTTGATGTAACTTCTAATGACTCGATCAACATGCATGTTTTAAAATCACAGTTACCTCATACAACTGAAAACAAATCCCTCATTCTTGGACACTTAGATTACTTCTAACATTTCATTGTCATAAACAACATTGTCGTGAATATCTTTGTGTATGTGTTTTTTTTCCCCTCAATATCTGACAACTTCCTTAGGTTGGTTATAGATTTTATGTTTTGTAGTGTCCAGTTGGAGAATGCAGAATCAGATTCAAAACAACCATTTATGTTCCTTTCCCTCCTGAAGATCTAGAAACAATAATACCTTGAGTGTCTGAAGCATGAGCCAAATCACTCACCTTCTGCATTTCAGGAGGAATGTTAAAACTTTAGATTTGTGCTTTTTACTTCATCATGTCCCATAAACAAAATTTAACTGGTCTGGTTGCTCTTTCTTAATCTCCTTGAAAAATCACCCTATGGAATGATGGAGAATCAAACATGAGAGGTCAAGAAGACATGGAATAGTTTGACAGGAACTCTCTAGGTGAAATGATGAAAGGGTGACAAGGACAGGAAGAAAAACTCAGTGTGAAATAATGGCAAGTAAGGATCCTCCAAGCAGTGGGTGATTGAGTAGCAAGAGGGTATTGCCTAGTGGTTGAACACAGACTTTATAGGTACAGTGGTTGAATTTGAAGCCTGACTTCACTTCTTAGTTCTGTTCTAATTTTGTACAAGTGGTTAAATCCTTAAAATAATTGGGGTGTCTAAGGATCCAGGGCTGTTCTCTCGACTCTTCTTGTCCCGTCTCTTGGCTGGTCTTCTTCTGGGCTGTCTTTGTTTTAGGCAATGACAGCTTCTAGCAGCTCAAGATTTACAGCGTCCTCAAGCTTAATGACCCCAGCAAAGAAAGGCGCCTCTTTTCTGAGACTTCCGGGAAGAGGGCCAGGGAGGAGTCTCATTGGCTGGATTTCAGCCCCGCCCACTCCTGGTCTGACCACTGAGGAAAGGGCTGCTGTGATTGGCCGGGTCTGGATCTTTGTGTTCCCAGTCTGTGGAACAGATGGAGAAGGGTGGTACCCCAGAGAGGTTTTGGAAAGACTAAAAGAAAAGAAGGATGGAAGGAAGGGAGGGAAATACGTGTGGCCACTACAGATTCCTAAAAATCTCATAATTAGGTAACTTAAACCTCAGCCCAGAACTTCTTTGCAGCTTAGTTGTCAAGATTTTCTCCCTTTCCCCCACTTCCATGTATGTGCAAGTTTTAAGTTAAGCGTTGTTTCTTCTCACCTGAAGCTTTAGCAGTCGCTTGAATCCTGTTTCTTTAAGCTTAGCGTGTCATTAACAGCATAACAGCCACCCTGTGCTACTTAACCTCTCCCCACAGATTCTAAAAATACCCAGAGGACTTCAGAACAAGCAGGGAGCCCTGTGTGTGCTATGCAGACTCGGCCTCTAGTTCCTTAGCACTGTCTCTGTGGAGAGAGTCCTCAGCTCGCTCGGCTCTCTATTTCTTTATTTTTGGTTCCCCTATACCTCTGTTGACACTAAAGAGGAAGGGGTTGAGGGATGGAACAGCATTGACTAGAAGAGAGAAAAAGAGGGAAACTCATGCCCTCTCTTTTTCCATCTCTCTATAAAACTGAAAAGATGTATCAAGAGATCAGACCAGTCCAGGGAGCAGCACAGATTAGCTGGGATTTAAAATAAAACCCTTTACCAAGAGATCACCTAGAATAACTCTCCCGTATGTATCCATGAAGAGACCCAAGGACCACAGGTTAGTGCTCGCGGAGAACAGGGCTACAGCCTGGCTTATTTTTCAAAGATAAAACAAAGATCAAGCCCCTTTCTGGGGAATCTTTAGGTGGTGTTGATACATACCAGGGACCAGGGACTTCTTAATTCGAGGTCACGTTTTGTTTTATGGACCTGAGGGGCTGAGGGTATTGGCAGCCTAGACTGTGCATCTGCAGTTTCAGAACCAGCTCAGTGTTGGTTGTGTTATCAAACTAGTGAGCAACAGGGTTTTACAAAAGCTGCCCAAGGGATTAAATGATAATAAGAGACAAGTTATGGAAATATGTGAGTCATAACAGATCTGACCTTTTATATACTGCCTGGAAGCCTCGGATGTCTGCTTATTTGGATAATGAACCTGACCTAGTGTAAGCATGCAGAGCAATGCCTTTTGCTGGTGGTGGTCAAATAGTATCTATTAGATGTTGCTAGAGATGATCATGGAAAAGAGAAAAAGAGGCCATAATGTCTTACCAACTCTGTGGATGTCTGGACCTCATGGAACATCTGTGTCAGCCATTGGGAATTGCCACGCGATTAATAGATTGCCCAGAAGTTGTTCTCAGAGCAACCTTTCAGTTGGCCGGTTTAAGCAGAATCCTGGGATTTAAATTAAAAAGTTAAACTTTAAAGGATAAGCATGAGTAAGTTCTTGGGACAGAATGTGCTTAGCATTGTTTCCATCCATACGTGAGTGGAGGAAGTTCATGTTCCCTGGACATATGCTTCTCATTGGAAAATGCGATCAAATGTCTCTGTCTCTCTAGACCGGTTCTCATGGAAAGTCCTTGGCATCTTCTCAAGCTTCAAATAAAGGCTTCTGAGCTCCCAGATTGCTAGGTGGTCACTCCCAGGGAACGTGTCAGAGGCAGGGGTGCTTTGCTCTTTGTGGGTGGGAGTTTGCTACTCTAGTTTTTCATGTCTACCTTTAAGAGGAAAAAAAAATCTGCATTGCCTGTATAAATTGCATCACCTAAGTGTAGCAAAGGATTTAGAATAGTTTATGAGTCAGGGCAGCCTATTAATAATATTAGTAGTAACAGCAGACACAACTCAGTAAGATCTAGCACAGTGCTTCTGTGTGGGCCAGCTGCTATTCTATGTGTTGCAAAATGCAGTGCAATTAATCCAGAGACAACGGATTTTGGATTTATTCCTCTACCTTCTCCTTCCCTTTCTCAGAGCTAAGATTAGCCCCGTTTGGCTATGCACCCTTTCTAAACCAACTTTACTGCATCTTTGCAGCCTTGCCTTTGAGTAGAATCTAATTGAAGACAGCTATGGGTTATGTACTTGTTTACAAATTCCTTGTCTTTCACACTCTTGTTGATCTCATGGCCAGTAAATTCAAAGCACAGGACTCATCGTTCCAGTGGAGAGATTCAGTTACAAGGACCCAGTTCCCCTGCCCCTTTTTACTCCACACATTAGAAATGTTCTTAATTTCATGCTGGTGGTTCTTAGTTTTCATTAAAAGGAGGTACAGTGGATGTTCAGAGTTGCTCAGAGAACACCGATTGCTGATGTGACTGAAAAGGGAAACTCTTTGGGAGATAAAGATTTTAACAAGTCAGTCTAGGCTTGTGACAGCTTTAAATGGCTTCAGATCAGCCAGGCCTAATGTTGGTTTTTTTTTTTGCCTTTGGTGAAAGATGTACCCTATGCTGCAGGGAGTGGCTCTAGTGTCTTCCCAGGAGGCAGAGCCCAGGCTCTCTGGTGTCATCACCCAAACAACCGTCCAGGGAGTCCCTAAGGCATTGTTTTGTAAAGGCATCCATCCAGCTGTTCCCACTTGAGCCTGACGATTGGATCTGGGGGTTCTGCTGTTTCCAAATTTGCATATTGACTTCCTTTTTCAGAATTTGGAACCCTGAGCTGTGATTGGGCTTTGGGGATGGGCTGAAGGGGTTTTGTTCACATTTTCAAGTGTAAAACCAGTGGACTGGGCCTGGCTTTGTGAAGCTCCTCTGGTTCAGTCTGGCTTTATTCTGATCTAAAGGACTAAAGGGACTTCCAAATTCCTTTACTATGCTGGTTCCCTTTACAAGGTCCAAGTGTTTTCATTTAGCTGTGGCAATTTACTGATATGGGTTTCGAGTCTTATAGAAAAACTCATGTTGGAAGGAAGGACAGGGGTGTTTGCAATTTTCTAGGTAAATTAGAACATAGGTATCTAAAATAGGTGACTTAGGCCCCTAAAGCAAAACAAACCAACGGAAGCTCTTTCTATTTGCTTAGGGTCTGAGTTACCTGGAGTTGATAAGCCTGAAAGGTGACATTAATTGGATGATGGCCAAGTCAGCATGAATCTGCTAGGCTTTCTAGGGCTACTTCTCAGGGTCCGCTGGGGTTCACTTCCTGGTACCTGCTTAATGATTTTGGCACCTTGAAAGCCTTCACACAGTGGAGGGAGCACGGGCTTTTGCTCTGGGGAATGTGTGGGTTTAAGCCACTAAGCTGTCTGGTTGATGGACAAGTTACTCAAGCTTTTGGAGTTCCTGGCTCCCCATTCAAAGGACCGAAGGGAATGATGAATGGGGAGCACCTGTTCCCTGGTTGTGCTCTGTGGCTTTTATCTGGTTCCCTCCATGTCCCACTCTTGGAGTTGAAGACAAACCAGGGGATGATTTGACAAAGATTGCAAGTCCAATATTGATTGGAAGAAAGAGATGCCTACAGTCTCTGGAGACACATGGTTTCCAGGTTCTAACCCCAGCTCACTGCTGACTTGCTGTGTGGCCTAAACCCTCTCATCAGTCTCCTAATCTGTGAAATGGGTATGATAATAATGCCTTCTCCCTCCTAAAGCAGCGATGAGTTTTAAAGAAGTGAATGCAGGAGAGGGTTTTACCTTGTGTAGGAGGGAGACTGCTAACTCCATTTCTCCTTTATCCTTCTGGCTCTCAGTCATCCTGACCCTTGTGAGGACAGTTGGGTCTCCCTAGCTTTCTCATTCCTCAGTGTGTAGAGTCCTGATGCATTTCTGGAGCTTCACGCCTGCCCACGTGTGACCTTTTACCTCGGGAGGATGTAGCCCTTCCTAGCAGCGGCCATCAGTGTGTTTGGATGGAGTAGATTGGCTGGGAACATGAGCCAAAGGGAGATGGTGGATTTGCACAGCAAAGCCTGTGGGAGTGTGCTGTTCTGCTGAATCAGGTCCAGCTTGCTCAATGTAAGCATCGCCAGCTTAAAAAAAAAGAAACTATTATTCACAATTTAAAACACATTTAATGTTAAATCAAGATGAGCACACATTTGCATGCATATGTAGAAACAAGGTAATCTGATTATAATTGCAAAACAAGCATGTTAGTTTATACACTGGGAAGGACAGTGGCTTTAGGACTTTTTTGTCATTTGAATGTAACAATTATTTTTATTTTGAGATAGTTTTATACTTGTGGAAGAACTGCAAAAATAATATATAGAATTCCCATATTCTCTCCGCCCAACTGCCTGTAATGCCATCTTACCTAACCACAGAACCTTGATCAAAGCTAAGAAATTAGCCTGCTGCTAATACTGCTGCTTAGAGCTTATGTGGATGCCACCCGTGTTCCCACGAAGGGCCTTTGTCTGCTCCCCCACTTGCACTTAGCTGCCCTGTCTCCATCGTCCCTCCACACTGCCTCCATGGAGGTTCCTCGGTGTCTCCATATCTTCATGACCTTGATACTTTCAAAGAGGACTGATCAGTTATTTTGTAGAAACATTTCCTCAATTTGGGATTGTCCGATTACTTTCCCAATTTTCAGCTTTTTAATTGCCTGCACTCCACACATTTTACTGCTCAAGGATCCAGTGACAAGTGGAAGTTATTAGTCCTAGTTATCTAGCTATTTCTGAGACTAGTCTGACTGAGCATTATAGATCCTGGAGGGTAGGAGTATGGATTCTGGAGCCAGACAACCTGGGTTCTGTTCATGGCTCTGTGACTTATCTGCTGTGTGATCCTGTGAATATTACTTGACTTTTCTGTGCCTTGATGTCATCTGCAGAACGGGAATGATAATATAGCTGACAAAGCACAGAGAACAGTGGCTCACGGGTAGCCATCTGCACTAGGTCTTCCCTGTTGCCATGGCAGCACCCTCCCCCATGGCCCCCTCCTGTGCAGGTGCAGTGATACACTGATGTCATACCTCAGCTCTGCAGGTTGTGCTGGCACTGATGGCTTTGCAGCAAGCCCTGGGGTGTCCAAGCACGGCTCTCGTGTCCTAGCTGGAGTAGCTGCTTCAACCAGAGAGCCCGCGCCCTGGGTCTGGCACCTTGTTGGGGCTCAGTATCCAGGCCCACTAGCTGCCCTCTCTCCAGCACTGCCCAGCAGCCCTGAGATCTGCTTGGAAACAGCTCCAGGCTCCCCTTTCCTGCCCTCCTTTCCTGACCCCCTTGTGTGTCTCTTGGGCTTCCTACCTGGGCCCTCTCTTCACCTTGCTGCTCTGGGTGGAGGGGAAGGGTGGGCGTGGTGGCTGGCTGGGTTTGCTTCTAGCCCTGCTTCTTAAGAAGCACTGAAGTCTCTGTTCTTCACCTTCGTGGTATCCAACAGTGGCTGGTGAAAGCAATCACTGTTAAAGTTACTGAGGTTTCTTCTCTAAATGGTACCACTGTTATTTTAATGAATCTTCATCATGACTATAAATACTAATGACATAAATACTAAGTCAATCCCAGGAAGAAATTGCAAAACAACGTTTAGGTAACTTGTCCAAGATCACACAGCTAAGACATGGAGGAAGCAGGACTCAAACCCGACCTGATTTGGGAGCCCACGTTCTCACCCACTGTCTATGAGGGATAACTAAGATCATCTACCCAGAGCATTTAGCAAAGTGCCTGGCTCAGAGTTAATGCTTTAAATTTTAGCTTTTATTAATCCCATGATCTGATTTTGGTGGCCTCTGGCTCCTAGGGGATCTGACTCTGGGATGCTGTTTCTAGTGTTTGCTAGTCCCTGATCTGTGCCCATTTCCCACACAAGTGTGCCCCCTGCCTGTGCTGCAGTAGCTCTGAAAGCCCCCACCCAGGAGATGGGATCACTGATGGCTGTTCAGTTCACCTTGATACAGCTCAGCCTGCAGTCCTCCACCTGTTTTAGACCAACTCAATTTCTCGTGTCTTCACCCCACTTCTATTTAGTTTCACTTTGTACCTTGACCTTGGTTCTGCTTCTCTGACCAATTATTCTGTTTTTCCTCCCTCACCCACAGCCTGGCCTCACCTCCTGCCCGGGTCAGCTGCTTCCTTGCTCCTTGCTTGGTCTCTGTGGCCGGCCATGGGCACAGTCTTGGGCAGATCCTCATGGGTGGTGATCCTGCTGGGCTTGCCCAACTCATGAGGGGCCCAACCCTACTAAGGAAAGAGCTGCATTTGGCCCTGGGCCTGGAAGTCTGAAGGAAGGTCTTCAAAGTAGGAGGGACTGTGAGAGGAAGCTGCAGGAGGGACAGGAGGCAGGAGGTGGCCTGCATTTCAGATGTGACACTTCACTCCCTGGTCCCAGGATGCCCCTTTCCTCACTCGGTGACTGGAGGCCCTTTGTGCTCTCTGGGCTGTCACGTCACCCTCCCTGAAAAGACATAGCTCAGCCCTGCTTTGTGGCCTCAGAGCTTCTGAATTTGGAGCCCTGAGCTGCACACAGGCCCAAGCCTCTGACCATGATCATATAGTGGGCAGAGCCCAGATGCCCCAGGCAGATGTGCTAAACAAGCTCTGGCAAGTTTCTGAAATCCCGCTGTGCCTCAGTTTCTCCATCTGTAAAATGGAGATACTCCCAACTGCACAAAATTAAGGATTAAATAAATTAACACAAGTAAAAGGCTTAAGATAGCACTGGCATCTGGTAAGCACTCCAGAAGGGTTATAGACCAAAATAATTACTATAATTGGCAATTTCTGGAGGCCACTTAAAGTGTCGTTCTTGTTTTTGGGGCTGGTCCTGGCTTAGATCCTTCCTGGTTATTGAGAATAGGTTTGCAATAAGCACTTGAGGATTTGAGTCTAAATATCTCAAATAAATTGCAGGACGTGTGTGCTGGGAGATGCTAGAAGAAGTAGAAGAGTTACCGTCTGGCTCAGGGAGTTTTAACGTGTGCCCCTGCTTGGCCTCCACTGGGTACGTGCAGACAGTCCTCACCTCTCACATCGCCACTCCTGTGAGCCCTTCCCTCCTCTCACGGGTCTGGGTTGGAGAGCTTAGAAGGCAGACTCTGCTTGTTGGAATTCTCTCCTAATCCATCAATTCCACCTGTCAGGCTCCAGAGTTTGCCATGACTTGGGCCTGCTTCTTCCTCAGCTGGTGAGGAAGGTGGTTTACCGCAACTCAGCACGGTCCTTGCCCACCTAGATGCATCCTGCAGGCCACTAAAGGTCAGTAGGAAAGGGCGGAGGAATGTCCTGTGGTCAGCCTCATCCCCATCACTTTCTCTGAGGGCCTGGCTAGGTTCCTGGAGCGATCATTCGTTTGACCTTCAGCAAGGTCAAGCTCATTTTCCTTCATCTGAAAATTGAGGCTAATAATGCTGTATTCTTATCGAGGTGCTGTGCAGAAGAAAGTGGGTGCTCTGAACTAGCCTTTGCCCAGCCGGTGGCTTAAGCACATCGTAAGCATTAGTGATGATTGAGGCTGACATCTGACCTGCGACCTAATTATAGGTAGCATGTACTTTCTCTTCCCAGCCTTCGCCCAAGCTGCTCCTTCTGCTTCCCCTCAGTGTCCTCTCCTCTCACCCTCACTTGCTATGAGTCTGTTGAAATACTACCTTACTTAGCTGGGCATGGTGGTGCACGCCTGGAATCCCCAGCGGCTCGGGAGGCTGAGGCAAGGAGGATAGTGCGTTTGAATCCAGACTCACTAAAAGCAAGGTGCTAAGCAACTCAATGAGATACTGTCTGAAAATAAAATACAAAATAGGCCTGGAGATGTGGCTTAGTGTTTGAGTGCTTCTGAGTTCAATCCCTAGTCCAAAAAATGAAAAAAAATTACCTTACTTATCTCTAATTCTTATTTTCAACAATCAGATTCTGCATTAAAGGCCTGGATGGGCATTCTCAGGAGTCTCCCATGAGTCTTCCAGATACTGTATTTCCATATGGACCATTTCTTGCTTTGCTGGCTGGAGCTTCGTATCATGTTCTGAGTTTTGTTGGCATTAGTGATGTATTTGGGTCACCACCAGGCTGTCCTACCTCCCTCAGTACATATGCCCTGGTATCCACCATGAGTATCTGTTGGGCAAGGCCAGCCTTGTGTGGCCTGTAGGGTGGAGCACAAAAGGCAGTCAATGAAAAGTCAGAATTAATGGAATCTTGAAGTGCAGATGAACTCTTTTCTGGCATCTGTGTGTGGCTCTGTCACACTCTGGTGGCTCTGGGGATCTTATGTTTGGAATGTCACAAGCATCAATAAAGCCGTTTTCACAAATAGGAGAACATGTTCTCCTTCTTGCAGATGCCACTTTGCAACCTCAGGTGTCTGTGGCCACAGCTCTGAGCTCTTTACACCACGTCTGTCACGAGCCTCCTGAGAACACCCAGCCAGTCCTTTACTGCAGAACAGAGGGGCCAAATCCAAGCCATTCAGAGTCCAGCAGATGCTGGGGAGGTGGAGCAGTTGTTCTAGTCTGTTCCACCTATCCCAGGCCTCCCAACATTGGCTTGGGCCTCTGCTGGAGACTCTTGGGTGTGCTCTGGGAAACCCTGTGGTGGGTGGAGAGCTCCCCTCAGTCCTCTGTCCCAGGGTCCCTTAGACGATTTAGCTCCCTTATCCCCAAAGCCCCTGTTCTTTCCATTCCCAGCCCCAGAAGGGGGTTCCATTCATTCTCTGTACATTGTTTTGCTTCAACTTGGGGTCAGGGAGAGTCAGAGGCCTCTGATAGGAGGCCTTGAACCCTGTAGCTAATCCTAGACTAAGGACAGAAAGCCCGAAACACACTCAGACCTTGTGGGTCACGATGATGGCTAGCTTGCAAAATTTCTGCTAAAATGGTGTCAAATCCTCCCCTCTTCATCCTTTGAGTTCCATGAGAAATGAACCCCTCTATACTTGATCACCAAACCCCTGCAGTCTCTGAGAAGGTTGTGGGGCAAAGACTGTGACACACTTGACCTGTCACTTTTCTGCTGTTCACTCACGGCCCACTCCAGAGCAGAACTTGGTGTCTGAGGTCCAAAGAGGGATGTGGGAAGGAAAGCCCGTGACACAGGTGGTGTGTTGTCCCCCAGATGTGTGCTTTTATGCAATTTTAGAGTATTCTCTGCAGGTGGCCATGCAAAGGAATGCATAACTAAGATCAGGAGGGGAAGTGTATAAATGGAATTTTAAAAATGAACAGGACTGACAATTTCCACACTCCTCTCTATCACAAGGTAAATGACAGGTCTCTGTATCACTGATGCTTCTCCAAGAGATGTTAGGTGAGACCCTGGCCTTCATGTGCCTTCCTCCACAAAGGTGAACCTCAGGACAAGTCAGCACATATTGGGGGCCAAAGACCTGGCAGGAGCATCAGAACTGGGCCTGAGTCTGCTCCCCCTGATTGCCTATGTCCTGGACCAATGCGCTCTGTATTTGAGGGTGAGGAGTTAGGAAAGATAAAACAGGGCAGGGATAAAAATTCCTGATTCAAGATACAGAGGAGAAGCAAGGCTGTGGGGCCTTGAGGGGTTGCTTAACTGGGTCTTACTTCCTTCATCTGTAGAATAGGTATCAAAAATACCTATCACACATATTTGGTGACAATAAATAATAATGATACCCATAACAGGTTGAGCATGACTATTGGCTGGGCATTGTCTGAAGGCCTTCACATGATGAGATTGGGACTATGATTTTCCCCATTTTGTAAATGAGAAAAGTGCTCAGAGGGGTGTAGTGACTGCCAAAGTTACACAGCTAAGAGTTGGTAGAGCAGGAACCAAACTTGCATCTGATAGGCTGTAAAATCTGTGTTATCGATAATTCAACCATACAGGTGTAAGGATCCAGGGAAATAATATAGCTTTACTCAAAGTGCAAAAGGGATGCCCTGGTAAAGTGAAAGATGACGTTAGGAGCACACGAGGTGACTGGGTACTGTGACGAGAAATTAAGTGCCATTGTATAGCATGGTGAGAAAATGATTTCTTTTTCAGTTCTCTGTCATTCTTTCTCATTATGACAGAGACAAAACCTTGGTTAGGTTCTGTTGTGTCTCTGAAACTGTCCTAATAGCTTTAAACTTCCCTTTTTAACAAAGAGCTAGCAGGAGGCAGAAACAGCCATATTCAGCTGGTCTTCAGTAGAAGGACCTTCTTCAGTAGAAAGTCCTTGCTCTCAGTCATTTTCATGCCCACCTTATGTTAATGGCGAGTGATACTGGTTTTTCCATTGGCGGTGGTAATGTGAAATTTCCTCTTGGAATACATGGGTAGAAGTTTAAAGCATCAGTCAGTGTCAAAGCCAGTGTCAAACTTTATCAGGAAAGGAATGATGGGAGGCAATACTCAGACATAGAAAAGATAGCCAAGGCTGATTGTGAGTGTGCAAGACTTGGTGAGAAGCCTCTGGGAGTAGTTACCAGCTGATGCACAGCACATGGTTCCCAATCAGTAGAGGTCAAGGGCAGAGGAAAGGAAAGGCGTGGCTTTCACTTCTGATCTGTTGGAGGAGAAAAGAAACAAGCCATTTGTAAAATGAATGAGGCAGCCTTTCTCCTAACAAGTTCATTTTGGTCTCTGTTGACATAGAAGCTGAGTGCTGGGATGGAGCTCCATCTCAGGGTCAGATCCTCTCTTGGGAAGCTTCAGATGGGAAAGGACTTCCCCAAGGTCACCCCTGCTGAGAGGAACTGCAGCGTGACTATGACTTTCATTCTTTTCTGGCCAAGCTCCACCATCTGTAGTCTCCCCACAACAGCAACCAGGCCTGAGCTGACTCGCTGAAGCCCACACAGCTCAGGGTCAGACCCAGCAGTCCATAGGTGCTCATCAACTCTCCAGCACTGCACAAGGCACAGTGAGTTATAGAGACTCACAAAGGGAAGGAAGTAAATAATTGTCTCCAAACTCTAGGAGCTGACAGGGTTCTGCTGTCTGATTTTGCTCTAAGAAGAATGTCATTGGGGACCTAAGTAGCACAGGATTACTATAAATGAGTTAGTTAAGAAGGTTCCCTAGAATTGAGAAGCTATTAGTCAGCTTTTATCAGGTTATGCTGCAGTAACAACCATCCCCAAATTTTAGTAGTTTCCAACAATAAAATTTTGCTTATTATGTCTGTTACTTATTGGTTACAGGTCAACTATAGATGTTCCCCATGTCTCCTTCTGATGGGACCCAGGTGGAAGAAACAGCCCCCTACCTGGTTGGTGCCTCTCTTATAGCAGAGGGGAAAAAGAGTAATGTCAGAACCATGGAAGGTTCTTAATACTTCTGCTTGGAAGTGACAAGGGTGACTTGGATTCTGTATTGGTTTGGGTTCCTAGGAGATGCTTCTAGGACAAGGGTTCAGGCATATGTAGCTCACTTAGGAGGATTAGAAACACCAGAGGGGAAGTGAGACAGGAAAGGAAGCCAGCCAGGAGAACGTGGGTTAAAAAGTTACCTATACTCCACAGCAAACTTGAGTTAAATCCCATTTCCCATGGGCAAATTCTGGAAAACAGGTAAATCAGAGTTATCCTCTCAGGGATCAAGGGAGTTGGATATTTACACATCCAAACCTGTCAGTCATTGGTTGAGAGTTACTTCTAGGGGCTTTGATTCCCCAGCACTGATGGCCTGTGTGGACACAGGCAGAACAGCCATCTAGCTTCTAGAAAGGCCTCAAACACAAGATAGGCATAAGCAGCAAGTTGGCCTAGGAGTGATGAGGTGAAGGGACTTCATTGGCCAAAGAATCACATGGCAAAGCAAATCTTCAGGGATGGGGAGTGTCATCCTCCCATTGAGCTTCCAAATTCCCAGATATTTGAGAACAAAAACATTTTGCAACATGTCCTGAGCCCTGATGTATGAAGTCGGCAGAGTTGACCATGCACCTTGATCTTGGCACTGCTGGCGTTTGGGCTGGATAGCTCTGCACCATGGAGGGCTGTCCTGTGCACTCTAGGATATTTAGCGGTGTCCTTGGCCTCTCACCCACCAGATTCCTGCAGCTTCCCTCCTCTCTGTCTCCCATGTGTTAATAATCAAAAATGTCCTCAGACATTGCCAAATGTTCCGTGGGGGCAAAATCACCCTTTCACCCCGAAAACCAGTGAGGTACACTGTACATGCATGGCTAATTCTCAAGGAATTGCAATAAAGAGTAGGTGGCTGGATGGAGGAGGTGACAGCCTAATGGGAGAGACTAACGGACACACAGCCTACAATGTCAAGTCACTCTGTGTTACAACAATTTGAAATAGTTTCAAATATGAAGAAGAAATTGTTCAGGAGTGGGAAACATTAGTTCTGTTAAGGGTTGGAAGTGGTCAAAGAAGGCTTTACAGATGTGAGATAGCTGAGCAAGTTTTGAAGGATGAAGAGGGGTTTTCCAGATGAGCAATACCACATGTGGAATTTAAGTGTAATCTCTGGGAATTCCGACCATAGCTCGGGAATGCTATACTAATTGAACTTGGATATGCTGACCTTGGAGTCTTCTTATACTAAGAAAGGCCAGTTGTGCGGCTGTACTTGAACCAGCTTTACCAAATGATCAACATTGTGTACAGAGCAATGTCAAGGGCTGTGGGGGACGGTTAGATGAGTTGCCCTAACAGTATGGATGCAGCCCAGCCTCAGAGAAACCAGGAATGCCCTTGCTCTATGATGTTTAGTTCAGGGAGAAGGCCAGGTAATTCCGTGGGCTTCTCAGAACCATTTCCTGATCGATCTGCTTTGATGTTTGTGACATGATGTTGCACAAAGAATACTGGATACAGTTTCATCATTTATCATCTCTTGCTTGAGTTACTTTACCTGTGAGGGAGGGACCAGAGGGCTCTCTCTCTCTCTCTCTCTCTCTCTCTCTATCTCTCTCAAGCTTCTTAGTCTTGTTCTAACCACACAATGAGAGCATAAGCATTAACTGCACACTCAGGTGGTCTTGGTCCCAGGACAGCTCTGCCATCGGTCAGGTGTGGACTTCTGATACCCCACTTTCTCATCTATAAAATGGGTGTGGTGCTTGTCTCATGAGGCTATCTTATAGACGGAGTCATGAGAAGTCGTTGAGCTCTGAGCCCTGCACCAACACACACACAGAGGAATCGATGCCTGTGTATTGTTACCATGACAACATAGTTTGTGAGCACAGTGGTAGCTGAGTTCTCTTGAGTGCGTATGGTATTCTGGGCACGGTCATGAGGCTCTGCCTGTATCAATCTATGTCTGCCGGAGTCATTATAGTTCTCTGCATTTTACAGATGAAGAAACTGAGGCGCGGAGGCGTCTGATCGCCTGCCTGCTGTGCATGGCTAGCGGGTGGTACTCAGACTCCAGCTGACTGTCCCAGTGAGTCATCACTTTGCTGGATTGTGTAGTACCCAGTGTTTCCCCAAAACTCTGGGGGAAAACAATCAAGGGCTTAGAGAGTCCTAAAGCCACTGTGGCCACTTCTGGGTAAATGAGGTTTCCTTGTCATGGACTGAAGGCCCTTAATACATTCACAGAATATTAATGAGCAGGGATATATTATTAACTACAGTATCTGAGCTGGCCCCAAACTGACCCCTTCCAGAAACGTCTGTGAGAGCAACACAAAGGGAAACCTCGAGTGGCTTACCTCTCCCTGCACCCCCACCCCCACCCCCACCCTGCACCCCGCTATTGAAATAAAACTGGAGAGATTGTTCGCCAGCGTCTGGACACCACCTCCGGAACAGTGGGGAGTTTGTCTTCTCTGCCTTTGTGGCAGGGACCCATATGGTGGTTTTGGGGCTACAGGGGACAGATTCTGTTCCAAGAGCTGCCTTAAATGTTGCCTCTGTACTCAGAGTGGCAGCAATAAAAAGCCGAGCAGGGCCCTCTGGCCAAGGGGCACCTCGTCCTGCCCATTTTCCTGCCTGTGCGGGGACACCTATTCTTGTCTGTCCTCTGATACTTGCTAAGCTCTCACCTTGGACAACCTCGCCTAGCTAGGAACAGAAAGTTCAGCTGAGCGCGCCGCGGTCCTGGTCTCTCTGGTGCAGCTGGGCGTCCGTGCCCCTGGCTGGGCCTCCAGAGAGAAGGAGTCAGTGGATGACAGGTGGAAACGCCCACTCCTGCTCGAACTGCACCTGCCGTGTAGGGGGCGGACCGTGGGGGGGGGGGCAATTCTTTCCCTTCTTTGTCTCATTCTTGGGCACAATTCTTGTCAGTCACACGTCTCTGAGGCAAGTGGCTTTCTCTCTCTACCTTATTTTGGGCAGAGGGTTGCAGGAAGGTCTCAGGGAAGCACCTGCCAGACAGGAAGTGCCCTGGCCTTAGTTCTTCTCTTTGTCATTTCCAGATAGAGTCAGATGAGTTGGAGATGTCCCCGGAGAACCTGCCTCCTGCAAGTCCACAGCCTGATGGGCTCTTAGGCACCTCTGGTTCTGAATCCCAAATGCATTTGTGGCCCTCTGATGAGCTCCCTGTTTCACAGATACAGAATCCTCTGGCAACCCAGAAGAGGCATGTGTAGCGGCTTCACTCCTTTGCTGTGTCCTAGGCTTCAGGCTGTCCCCTGGCCCCCATCCTTCGTTGCTGCCAGACAGCAGCTTGCTGTGGCCTCCTTCCTATTCAGATGTCCAAGGTCTGGAGCAACCTGGCACTATCTGCTGGGGCTGAATGTCAGCCTGGGCTCTGCTGAGCCTGACTAATTGATTAACGGACTGTTTTCTCTACACAACACCCAAAGATGGTTTGACTTTCTGTGCCTTGCCTGGTGTCTCCAACATCCTATTTTTTTCTTATGCATTCCTACTGGAGAGACGGCAAACACCTCCAGTGAGAGAGAGGCAGAGTGTGTAATGGTTTCGTGCACAGGGTCAGGAATCAGACTTGAAGGGTCTACTGTGTGAACTTGGGCAAGTTACTTGACTTCTCTGTGCCTTCTCCTTGTCTACAAATAGGGATAACAGTATGCCTGCCTTATAACATTACTGAAAGATTTCAACAAGCCAAAAACATGTAAAGCACTTAGAATATGCGTGGCACATAGGCCTCCTGTGAAGGTTAGCTAGTATCAATATCCAGAAGTGACCCATGTCAGCAAAACAGGAAGTAGATATCATAATTAGAATTCAAATGCAGTCAAAGCTGCCAAGGAGATATGAGACCAGAAAATCTAGTTTCCTGTGGATCTGCTATGATTCCAATGGCAATTTCAATAGCAAAATTGCTCGTAAGAATTTAAGGATTCATGAGGCAATGGTTATTTTTGCCTAAGAAATATTAATGTAATGAATAAATCCTGATGATGAGAATAAAAATTAGCCTGTGTTACATTTGTTCCAGGCACTTTTATACATATTGACTGATGTAATTTTCACAACAGTCCCATGCACTGCTATTATTATCATTATTACTACTATTATAAGCATCCCTTTTATAATGAGGTATTTAAGTTCATAGTTGTCAGGCCCAAGGTCACACAGCTCAGCAGTGGTGGAAGTAGGATGGAAATCTCAGGTGGAGTCCTAAAGATGTCCACTGCAGGCTCCAGTACTCCTCATTCTGGTATATTTACTTAAAGCTGCAACTAGGAACCAACTTCTATACGATCCTTTCTCAGGGCAGGTTCTCCTATGAAAATTTCTGATTGGGACTGAAATGGGCCACCCATGGGGCCTGAGACAACTTGTACAAAGAGCCACACAAATGGCGAGAACTCTAGTGGATCAGATCCTCTGGGTTGGAGGATCAGGCAAAGCCTCCACTTTGGGGGTTCCCCTTCAGGTCACCTGCAAAATATCTCCGACATCTGCCGTCTAGGGTGGATGATGATTCCCATATTTCCTGGCCTCTTTCTTATCAACACCCGTCCTGGTTGAGCACTGAGCTCCATTCTCTGTGCTAACTTTGGTCGGATTAATCATTCTACAGGGCAATCTGAATCTTAGCAATTTTTGACAAAAGCATTTAGTTAGATGTAGATCCAACTAGGTCCTTCACCCCACTTACCCTTCTCTCAACCTGAAAGGTTGTCCCATTATGGGGTTTCTGATGGCTGGCAAGGGATGGGGGAAACAGAGACCAGGAGATAATGACGAGGCAGACGCTGAGGAGGCCGGACCCTTGCTACGTTAAGGAGCTCCGTCTTTATATGGCAGATACTGCTTCAGAGTGTGACCCTGGATCATTGAACCCATAACATGCACACAGTGCTTATGTATGAAAGTAAAACAAAAGGAAACAGGTTGTGGGTCCCAATAACCTTGGGTCTGGCTTGGTTAAATGAAGTTGGTGAGTTTCTTCACGGTGGGGCTTCTTAGAACCTTCCATGCATTAATGCACATTACTCCAAGGGTGAGGGGTGCTTTCCAATCTTATTTGACACCCTTCAGTTTGGGGTCCAGGAGCCCTTTGTGGGATTAATAATCTGAGGGACACATTTCTGAGAGATGATGTGTGCTTCCACAGGGAAGACTTTGAAGGTGACACAGGAAGGCCTGGTGTCCAGACGTGTCTTGAACAAGTGGGATTTGCATTTTACATTTAATTAGAGGTCCTTAAATTTTACATTTAAACAGGGGTCCTTCAACAAAATCCATGGATAAATTAAAGCTAGAATTTTAGCACAGAAGATGAGAAGCTGGCTCATTTCAGGGTCTTAACAGGAGTCAGTTTCTTTTATTTACACTGGGAATTATAAATGAAAGACTCCCTACAGTGGGGCTGAATGTCAAGAGCAAGGCTTCCCCGGATTCCATGGTTAATGATCATGGTGGTTGGAGGGACAGGGTTAGAGAAATGGTAGCAGGTGCCATGGAAGATCTTCTGGGAACAGAGCAGCTGAATCCGGGGCTTAGCACTGAGCTGTTTGGATAGCAAGTGGAAATTCACAAAACCTGGGAAGGAAACAGCCCTGTTTCTTGCTCAAGGAGAGGAGAGGGACATCAAAGCCCAGAAATAATCCTGATGAGGTCTTTTTCTCCCATAATTTCACAATGTTCAAACAAACGCTGGGCAACCTTGGGATCTGAAGCCAAATATCAACCATCAATAGGACAGTTTGTGACTTCTTTGACATCAAAACACTGATTGGGTAAACTTAGAGCACCTGACACGTTTCCCCCGGGGTACAGGGGGCCATGATGGAAGATGGCATTCATTCCAGCACTCCACGGTCCCCACATCCCTGGAGCTGCAAGAATGAGGTCAGGAGTCTTGGGTGGGCAGGGATGGGCTGTGAGGGGTGAGGAGAAGGGAGGAAGCACTTTACATTCAGGAGAAAGAGGAGACATGACCAGGGAGGAAGGACCAGCTGAGGTTACTATAAGGCAACCATGAAAGTGCCTGTGGCATGTGGCAAATCACTTGGTTTGCCCAGGGGCTGAGTGACTTGAGCTTCCATCAACATAGAAGATCTTCCTTAGGAACATAGAGAATCAGAGAAAGAAGGCATGGAGGTTTGGAAGCACCATCTGTTTATGCTTCTGTAGACAATAGGCCTCTGATCCCAGGATGGTGTACAAAATGCATAGGTCCCTGGACTCTGGTGCCTGACCATGAGCCAGGCACATGGTACCTTTGGAGTGAATGTATGTTGAAAGGATCAGTGATGTTTATGTCTTCCCACCTGGGATTTTTCCTCTTTAAGTGACTGCTTAAATGATGCATTAATAATACATCCAATGGTGGATTAGAAAAAAGTTGTATATGTTACAAAACCATCACCCAGGGTCATATCTCATAAAACTTAAGCACCCAGAGGTGTGTGACATCATCCTTAATGAGAACGTTTTCTGCACTGAGTTACAAGTTCTTTCTAGAGATTGAAAGGTTAGCATCTTCATCAATTGCTGCTGAGGAAATGGGTCTAGATAAAAATCCATGATTTCCAGATCTGCCTGTTGTTTCCATTTATAAAGACAAGGTGAAGTGAATGACTTAATATTTTGTCAACTGGTTATCCTGTTGCAAAGCTCTGCAGGCCAAAAATTCAAAGCAAAAGTGTGAGTGATATCATACTCTTCCTGCAGTTGGTGTGGTGGGAAAACCAGCAGGTTTGGTTTTGATGGTGGAAAAAGTAGTTTCTAGTATTACTACATCCATAAGGTCAAATGATATCCTCAGGACCCTATAAAATATTTCTCAGAGTGTGGGTATAAAAAGTCCACCAGCTCCCTCTTGCCTTTAAGTTACTCTTCAGATTCCTCTTCCTTCTCCTCCATGGTTAGAAAAAAAAATGGCCTAGATCATTTAGTCCCTCAACAAAATCTATTGAATGTATGCAAGGTTCTAGGCACAGTCTGAGGATTTACCAGAATTGGAGCAATGTTCAAGTGTTCCATCCTTTTACACATTGGCTTCCATTTTCAGAAGTCCAATAAGATGACACACAAAAATGTCATCAGTGAGGAAGAATCTGCTGATAGCAGTGACTCAGGAAACCAAAAAGCACAGAGAGTATGGAAAAGCTGGACTCCGAAAGAGGGCTTTCTGTAGTGGCTTGGCCCTGGGTGATGCAAAATTGTGAGAAATCTAATATTTTTTATAACAATATAAATGACTTGTTTAGCTTCTATTTTGTCTATTTAAAACAGATTCCTTAATGTTGATTTGTTCAGTTTCATTTAAAAAAAGATATTGATACCATGATTATAAAAATTCTATATGTTCATTTCAGTGAATTGTTAACATATGCAGAAGTGTAAATCAGGAGGAAAATCATTTGCAACTTCTTCAACCAGAGATAAACATGGTCAAAATATAGATGCATCACTTTCTCATTATAGTATACAATAGGTATTTAGGATCATCTTATGTGGCTTTAGTCCCATATCTGTTTTTTAGGCTACGTCTCTCTCTCTCTCTCTCTCTCTCTCTCTCTCTCTCTCTCTCTCTTTTTTTAAGAAAAAGAACTTTAACTGTTTACTGTGCAATCCTGTTCTAAACTCCTTCTAATCTGAGTATTGTTTTTCTGTCTGTAGATAAATTGTGTGTGGACCAGGTCTAGAATCTGCTCTGTGCTCAGCTCTGTGGACACTCAGTTGCCACACAGGAATATGACATGAGAATATGGATGACAAATGACATCTTTTAATGGATCTATCTCCTGCACAATTGCCGTCATTTATTTAACTTTTTGGCAGTGGTTGAACTGGACTGCTTTGAGTTTTCTCATTTTTATGAGATAGGGCTGCAATGACTATCTTTGTCTCTATTGCATTTATTTTTCTTGGAGATTGTTCCACGTACCATATTCCCAAAATGGGGTCATCAGGCCTAGGTGCGCAAACAGATTTATAATACTTCCTATCCATTTCCCCAAAGACAAAATCTGGTTAATACTGCTACCCTGATGGCCAAATGCACTTTTTTGTACAAAAAACACTCCTTTCGGGATTAAATAATTTAGATTTTCTGCTTTAGTAGGGACATAAAATTAAGTTAAATATAGGTTGAATTTAGTTTTTAAAACTCATACCTTTTTTATAAAAAGATAATATTACAATTAAATGTGCAATTGAATGAATAAAAAGTTAATTTTGCCTGAGTAAACAATACTTTATATATATATATATTTGAAGAATAGTTTCTACATTTTTATGTAATAAAGTGAACAGTGGTTTTCCTGGGGAAAGTTTTGAAAGAACAAAAGCTGTTTTATCCTCATTTCTCCTCAGTTTTCATCTCCTCTCCAAATTGTCAGAAAACTTGCATCTTCTCAGTGCTAGTTACTTACCCTACATGTTTTAAGACCAGCCTAAGCCATAAGACTAAAGTGACATTATAGTCCCTGAAGTGATTGAGAAGTATCCTTGGATTTTCTTCTCCAGAGAGAAAAGACACATTATGTTCCTAACCCAAAGTACTGTCTTTGAATGCACCCCTCCCATCCCCACCAAAGGCATTTGGGCAGGGCTCTAGGTGAGCCCTGGGGTGCCCTGAGTCTCAGCAGTCACAGTGCTTGGCCAGAAAAGCACAGAAACATGAGTGAATTTTCTCCAGTTAAGCCTTTCTGTAATCCAGGGACACCAGTGGTTTAAGAATAACCTTATCCCCTGAAATCTGATAGACCAAAGCAGCACATTTCCACAATATTTCTGTTAAAAGTCAATTTTTAGTGATATTATGTGCATTGATGATAGGCTCATGAGGATAAAGTTGGAGAAAAAAAAAAAATCATGGAGGTCCCCATCCGGGTGTATTCAGTGGCATTTCATCTGCTCAGGAACTCCTGCAGCGTGGCTGAGGACAGTGCTACAGGGTCTTTGGAATCATGGTGGCCGGGTATCTTACAGAGTCTGCTCTGGAGACCAAGCCAACGGTTAAGGGCAGTGGACCATGCACTGTGTATGCTGCATGATTATTTTGTTTATATTTAAAGAGAAACAACAGCAGTTGGTGGAAAGCGTCACCACCTTTCATACAGAGATCCCAGGCCCACAGTGGCCTAATTTGTCCAAGCAGACAATCAGAGAGGGTGTTAGTCTGGACCTGTGACCGGCTTCCCTCCAAAGCCCGTGTGCAAGCAGGATCCATGGTGCATCTTCCCCGGTGAGCCTCAGTCTGCCCCAAGTGCTGCCCACCTGAATTGGTGTCAGTTAAAGCAAAAAAAGGGATAGGGAGTGTAAATGTGGGGAGAAGGGTCAGAGGAAGGAGACCAGGGCCCATGATGCAGAGGTTTTAAAAGTAAGCCCCCATGGCTTCATTCCGAGGGTAAAGTCTCATCCTGAGGGTAAAGTCTATGCTTAAAGCCTTTCTATCAACAAGGCAGAAAAATAAGAACTCAGTTGGCTGAAGGAGCCTGCGAAAGGGAGGAATTCTTTGAAGGCCTGTGTTATCCTTGGGAATCAAACAGATTTTGTATCATTCTCCATCATCTTTGTGTGTTTATTCCTAGGTAACCATTATGTTTCATACTATATAACATGTAATCACCTCTAAGAGGTTCCATTGACTTCAGGACAGCATTCTTCCCCCCACTTTTTTTTTTAGGAAACTACATTAATTATAAGACATCCTACAATTTCAGAAATGTTAAAATATGAGAAGAATATATATCTTAGGCTAAAATAGTCCTCAGAAGATGTGTGGTGTTTCTGGTGAGGCCTGTCTTCTGGCAGGTATTTGTTTACAGGTGGGATTGGACAAACATCTCGGTAGGTGACACACAGTCTCAGATGTGAGGCTGAGTGGCAAGTGTGAGGTAGTCAGGGGAGAGGTGGGAGGAATTGCCCAGGGTCTGTTCATGGTCTTTCTGCCTCCTCTGACATCTGTTAGGGCAGGATTTCTCTCTGTTGGCACTGTTGACATTTGTTGTGGGGGATGATTAGCAGCATCCTGGTTAATACCCACCAGTATAATTTCTTCCCCCAGTTGTAACAACTAAAAATGCCTCCAGTTATTTCCAAGGGTTTCTAGTTGTGAAGTTGTTCTCAGTGGTTGATAGGATCATGGGGTTTCAGAGAACACTAATAATAAGTAGCATTCTGCTAATACCCCTGTCTGTTGAACTCTTCCTTCCCTAAAGTTTCAAAGGTATTTTAGTTTTGCCCTAAATGCTGTGGTCATGTTCTTTATCTACTTAATATCCTTTTACATGAGGCTTTGGTTTGTAATTCAAAAAGGAGCAAGAAAGAGTCATCAGGAGCTCACAGGGCAAAAAGCACAAATAATAGTAAATGCCTAAATATTATTTAACATGCAGTTAAGTGTCAACATGGCTCAGTGATGGTAGGCAGATGACAAGACTTTCTCCTTTTCTGAAGGTCTAGTTCATGCCCACCATTGCACTTGGCTATGTTTGTTAAGGATGATTGAAAAACTTATGATCATTGGAGTGGAAATCAAACATTTATCTTCTGTCTATTAGAGACTTACATTTATTCATGTAGCAAGAATTTATTGAAGTTTCTATTGTGTTCTTAGACAGTAATGTAGCAGTGAGGGAAAAATGGTCCCATTCTGGCCTCATGGTGGGTACAGTCTACAGGGGGGCAGAGATGATATCACACAGAGTAACAGGGGAGTTAAGTTAAGTTCAGGTAAGCCAGAAAGCCTTCCTGGGAGAGGCAGTGTTTGGTCACCCTGGAGGATGCGCAGGTGGGCACATTGCTTCTGTGCATTTCCATGAACAGCTGGGACAGTGGCAGCTTTACCATCTGGGAGACACAGGAAGGAGGAAATCAGGGCAGCCTCATCTGTTTCTCTCAGGAGATTCTTCAATGCATTTGCTCCATACTAAATCACTCTTGATTGTAAGTTGTGCTTGAATTTCAATAATAGTTTTTTGGAATTAAAAAAAGAAACAGTTTATTGGATGTATATTGAACATAATATACATCACAATCTCAGCAATGTTAAAAACAAACAAACCCAAAAAACAAAAAACAAGAAAAGAAACCCCCAAACAAAAAACAAACTGCCTTGAAATCAAGGAGATAAGATATTAAAATTTAAAGAACAGGGGCTGGGGATATAGCTCAGTTGGTAGAGTGCTTGCCTCGCAAGCACAAGGCCCTGGGTTCAATCCCCAGCACTACAAATAAATAAATAAATTTAGGGTCAGTCTCAAAATGGTTATTGTTGTTTTTGTTGTTATTATTATTATTGACATCCCTTGGTCATGCCACCAGCTGGGATAGTTTCCACTGGGCATCTTTGCCATCAGGAAGCCACCTACCTCCCCACCATGTTGACAGGACCTCTTGCTCCCTGGTCATTTCCCTCCTCTCTCCTCCCCATGTCACTCGTCCCAGGCCCCAAGTTCTCATTTATTTCTCATGCAGGATAGTTTAGCCATGCAGGATCTCAGTTGCAGCCATCTCAGTCTACACCACGTAGTGAAACGTGCCCACGAGGTGAGTTACAGGATAAGTGCAGCCCTCTCTGCTTGCAGGCAGCACCTGAGACAGCTGCAATCCCAGAGGGGGTGAGAATGTTAGGAGGGGAATTGTGTGTCCTCTGGAGAAGGGAGCTGTGCCTGGGCTGGCTCCTGGGGACACAGCTTTGGAATGGCTTTTAGAAAGCTTGGCTTGGCTCTATGACAGGATGAAAATGCCTTCTCTCCATGATCTCCATGACCTTTGAGGCTTGGCCAAGGCAGAAGAGTTGACCGGCCCTGCCTGCCAGCCAGGAATAGTGTGGGCTGCTCCCAGAGCTTTCGCTAATGAAGCCTTCCCTCTGTGGAAGGCTGTGGCCTGGGCTGGAAAGGGCCGTGGGTGTGTGGAGGGGCCTCATTCCCAACTCTGACAGCCTCCTGCTACTCTCAGAAGTTGGCTTGAAAACCCACAAGTGCAGGTGGAGGTGGACGTTCACAGCCAGGGCTCCACGTGTGCACTGTGAGAGGGGAACATGTGACAGTGAGGTCACTTCCAGATTAGGTTGTTCTTTGTCGTTACTCCAGGTCACCTAGACTCTGTGTGTGCGTGTGCTCAGTCAACTTATTGTAGAAACTTTTGGGGTTTTTTTTGTTTTTGTTTTTGTTTATAGAGCTGAATTCATATTTATTGCAGAAAGTTTGAACATAAAGGCGAGACTCAATAAGGAAAAACAAAGCAATACCTTCCCAACATTCACAAATAGCCTCTGGGATCTTTTATGTCTTTTTTTTTTTTTCCCTCAGTGCAATATATGGTTTTTAAAAATGTTTAGATTATGATTTTTCTGTCTTGTCTTTGAATAGACCTTAACATACTCCCAATGATATTTTGTATCTTGGGTCATTAAATATTACTTGGAAATCAGACTGTTTTTAGCTTCAGACCTCCGTAGGGTGCCCACTGAGTTGTGGACATGCTGGGTGAACTCATGTTGGTAGGAGAGCCCTCTGCTCTCGAGTGATCTTCAGGCAGAGTCCATAGTTGCAGGAGAAATCCAGGTGCCTTCTGGGAGAGCAGAGGTGTGTGGTCAGTCATTCGGGAGGTGAGCAGGAATGGGAGCTCCCAACCTCCCTGGAGAGAGTCTCACTCAGAGGACAGAGCATAGGCTCCCAGGAAAGCCTTCCAGGTTGGGATCCTGCCTCCACTACTTCTTGGTTACTGGATCTTGATTAACCAACTAACCACCTCCCCCTCACCAAACCTCTGTTTTCTTGTCTATGAAGTGAAACTAATGATCATCTGTTTCTCTGGGTTACTGAAGGATAGTAACCCAGCACTCAATACCTGTCAACCATCATTATTTATTACTGTTATTACTGTCTCTTAGTTGAAGACCTGATCAACTGATTTCATGGGACAAGGATAGTGTATAGGTGGGTTCCATCTTTAAGTTATTCTCTCTAAAGAAGTGAAAATATTGGCAGGCTCTAGTGTATTCTCTTGGAGAGGTGGTGGGTTTAAGGTTTAGGGTGCTCAAAAGAATGGAATCTTCAGACTCCCTCCCTGACATGCTGGCCGTGAGTCCAGGGGGCGTCGGTGCCTGGAGAAGAATCCAAGTCTCAGCCTAGGCATCTGCCTGTCTCCATCAAGCTTGAGTAACTCATCAAAGGATTCATTACCTCATCCAGGCTTTCTTGAGGCCTAAATTGAAAAGCTCAGATAAAATCTTATCTCAGTGAGTGTTCTGGAAGGATCCCCAGGGTCTGGGGTTCAGGCCTGGCTCCAGTCAGGAGCCAAGAAGGAGCATGAGGTGGTTGGAGAAACCTGGGTTTGGATCTCATCTTTGCTGTTTATCAGCTGCTGTGTGACTTTGGGGACGTTTTATACCTCAGCTTCTATTATTTTCTCAGTTAATGTGAGGCAAACATTTGTACCTCTTGGGTTGTCAGGGGGATTAGAGGAGACACGGTCTATGACATGCTGCTAGGATTTGGGTCTGGACTCTCCCCCAAGAGCTCATGTGTGAGGCAGTGCTGCCATGTTCAGAGGTGACATGATTATGTCATGTCATGATTATGGCTCATAAGGGCTCTGACCTAATAGTGGATTCATCCATTTGGTGGATTAATAATTTCAATGAGCTACTGGTAAAAATTAGGCAGGTGGGGCATGGCTAGAGGAAGCAAGTCACCAGGGACGTGGCCTCGGGGACTATTTCTGTCCCTGGCCCCTTCCTGTCTCTGTTCCCAGGCTGACATGAAATGAGTACCTTTCCTCTACCATGCCCTTTGACCATGGTGGTCTGCCTTGCCTCAGGCCCAGAGCCTTGGAGGCTGCTGACCATGGTCGGAAACCTCGGAAACCATGAGCCAAAATAAGTCTTTCTTTAAGTTGTTGATATGAGGGATTTTGGTCACAGCAATAAAAAGCACCACACTTTTTCACTAAGTGTCGATACCATCTTCAGCTTCCCACATCCTGTAAGAGAAAACAAAGGAGAATATGAGAGTCTCTTTGTTTCTTCCTCTATAAATAAGGAACTGGAACAAGAAGAACTAAAGGCAGAGGCTCATACGACCTCCAGGGTCAGGGAGACGATGTCTTGTGATTTGATCATCAGTGCACTTTACCTAAAAAACAGTAGTGGGCCCCCCACTCCCTCCTGGTACATCTCAGATGATAGTCATTGAGGTGCCTGGCGCTGTACAGAGCCCTTTGGATGGGTGATCTCCCCCTTCAGTGCTCTCCTTTCCCAGATGGGAAAAACTGAGACTCAGGGACATTAAGAAACTCACCCCCAATTATTTTAACCGTTGAACGGTGAAGCTAGAATTTGTACCTAGGTCTCTCTAGAGCTCAGGTTCACAACTACTCTGAAGGCATGGATCTCACACTATGTAAGTCTTCTGCCCCCTGCTGGAAAAGTAAGTGCAATGCAGACTAAGATGACCTTTCAGCTGGTTTATCTTAAGCCCCCTGAGCCCAGAACTGTGAGCTACCTTCTCTATCCTCTCCCAGGCTTGCAGCCACTAAGGAACCATGGAGGCACATGCTGGAAATAGAAGATCTGGGCCAGATGTCCCCAGAGGGGCAAGCACCTGATTTCCTATATCCTGAGTTCAGCAGATGCTTAGCATTGCTTGGGGGGAGACCAGGATTTCTCAGATCCTGGATGGCTGCCCAGAGTGAAGAGAACCTGGAGGGGAAGGCCCTTCTCTCTGGTTATCACATCTCCAAGTGAAGGGAGTAAATGACCCAGGAAGGGGAGCTGAGAAGAGCAAGACAGCTCCTCGGGTTTCATGAGAGAGGGCATCTGAATTACTGGTTTCCAGGCCCTGAATGTTTGCTGGATGAGGCTTGGGGGGGTCTGTAGACTACATCAAGAATCCAGGTCTGTTGGATTCGTAGAGAATTGCCACCCATCTGTAATCTGCTTTTATTTTTTTTCCCCCCCGAAATCTGTTGGCCTTTGATTTTTTTTTTTTTTTTTGCAACTTTGAGTCCTGCCCGATCCTCCCTTTTGATTTGGCCCTAGTTTTTATCTTTATTTCAATCTGTAGAGTGCATACCTTAATTTGGAATGCAAACCTCACTGCCTACATTCCTGCAGTACCTGCCTCTCCATTCATAGATTGGTGTCCCTGCTTCTGGCCTTGCCACTGCTGCTCCAGCTTCACCCCTGGGTCCTGCCTGTGTCCCATCTTGCTTTTCCTGCCTTGGAGTGTTTGCTCCGGGTTTCCCCTGCCTGATCTGTCTCTCCCTTTCTGCCTCCCTACCAAAAGTCTGTCCATGGCCTTCAAATCCTTCTCTTTGTGAATGTTTCAATTGATTCCTTCAGTCTCTGCCTCTTTCCTCCCTCCCTCCCTCCTCCTCTCTCTCTCTCTCTCTCTCTCTCCTCCCCTCCCTCCCTCCCTCCCCTCCCCTCCCTCCCCTTCCTTCCTTCCTTCCTTCCTTCCTTCCTTCCTTCCTTCCTTCCTTCCTTCCTTCCTTCCCAGGGATTTCACCCAGGGACGCTTAACCAATGAGCCACACCCCCAGCCCTTTTTTAAAAAGAAAATTATTTATTTAGAGACAGGGTCTTGCTAAATTGCTCAGGGCCTCTCTAAATTGTTGAGGCTGGCTTTGAACTCACGATGATCCTCCTGCCTCAGCCTCTTGAGCCACTGGAATTACAGGCGTGTGCCACTGCACCTGGCAGTCTGTGTCTTCTTAATTCCAGAAGCACTGACATGTGTCTCTGTTGGTCCGTTTGGTACTTGATCATGTGCTTCCTCCTAACCCTCTTTGAGATTCACTTGCTTCTTAGAGCAGAATTTCTCACCTGTTTGTCTTCCTTTCTACCTATGCTGGGAATTTCTTAAATTTAACATTCCTGACTTGTTCATTGGACATCTTCTACATGCAAGTGCCTATGGAGGCTTGAGAGACAAGAAAGAGGAAATACAGGGTTTGCTCATCAATACATCCTTGAGGGGAGACCTCCAGAAATGTGTGTTCGTCAACCCAGCCCAATTCTAGACAGTTCTCTCACCGTCAACAGGAGAGGCCAAATGCACTCCATATGCCTTTGTACCTCATCTCTCTTATGTAAAAACCAGATGCTCAAAAAACACTTTGGGGATATCTCCAGTTGCCAGGCTTGATCCGAGGGAGGCTCTGCCCATCAGTTCCAGGATTCGTTAGCTGTGTTAGTAACAACTCCTGCAGGGCCAAGGCTTGGTGGGATCTGTTTGGGTTCAGTCCACAGAAAAAGAGCTGCCTGAGTTCATCCAAGGTGGAGCACGGACCTTCACAGGGATTTGACCCTAGGCAAGGTCAGCATGAAAGGCGACTTCAAAGCAAGAGGTCTTTCCTGCCACCTGTGCATTCCGAAAGCTCGCAGCAACCAGCTTCTTTGCCTTTGTTTTTCTTAGGGACAAATGAGTTTGATCATTCACTTAACAAACATTGGCTGAGCAGTTTGCACAGTGCTTTCCTGGCACAGGGCCTGGCACAAAGGTAAACATGACTATCTCTGCTCTAAATGAGCCCCTAGCTAAGAATTAAAGGGAATGCAAGTGATCTAAAGCAAGCATGGCAAAGAGGGGCACCTATGTGACCATGTCTCTATTTTGTGTTCGAGGCAGATATTGCTAATCAATCACAGATCTCATTCTCTATTTTGAGGGGGGAAGGGTGATGGGGATTGAACCTGGGGTGCTTTACCACTGAGCTACATACCTTGCCTCTCATTTTTTGAGACAGGGTCTCACTAAGTTGCTTAGGGTCTTATGTCGAGCTTCATTCTCTTTGAATTTGGATTAAGCCTCAGAATCCTTCTCAACACATTGCTCCAAGCAGCCACTAATAGTGAATTGGACTTTGTACATGGAAAGAAATCTGCTTGTAATCCCTTTTTGTCTTTAAAGTGGTCTAAAGGCCTGGAGATAGAGGAAAGGGGGCTCAAAATAGCCATCAGTGTACTTGTCAGTAAGTCTGGCTAGGGCAGACCAGGAGAGTCACTTACTGGTGTGTTCAAAAGCCCTGGAAAATTGTTCTGTAAGACGCCTTCATGCGGCTGCTCTGTCTCGTGGCTCCTTCCTGTCTGACTTTGTGGATTCTTCTTTCCCTTAGAAGTGGCTGTTTCTGTAAGATTTAGACTTCATCCCTCTTGTCTGTACTCTCAGTTGGAGAGCTAATCTCTCTTCTCAGCCTTTACTAAAGCCTTGAAGTAGCTAACTCCCAAATCTATATCTTTTTCCAAGTTTCAACTCCTTCCTTTGGTGCACGGGCAGTTCTGCCATCTGACACTAAGTATCTTTCCAGCCTGGCCCCTGCCTTCAGAGATTCTTCTGTGACCACACAGTCTCCCTCCATCCTGGGTCACTGGCAGTGGGGAGACCTGTCCCGTGTCTTGGCTTGAACATCACCCCTCTTCCTTGCTGTGTCCAGTCACAGCCAGCCCAGAGTCTCAGCTTTGCTGTTACTTCACCAAGAAAGTTATTCCTCACTTCTTTATGACAGAGAAGAGGGGCCATGGCTGATCTCACACTTTCATTCACTCAACATTCACTGCATGTCTCCTATGAATCCAGGGAATGCAGTGAGACCCTTCCCTCAAGGGGCCTAGAGTCTGGTCTGGTCCTGTCTCCTGCCACTGTTTATATGTCACATCTCTGCCTCTAGATTAAACCCCTTGCTGTCAATCATTGCGTCCCCTCAGCCCTGTGCACATGCTAGATGCTCATCACAGCCCGAGTTGTGTGAAAATTGGTGTTCTTCTCTGCCAGGTGAGCGGTCAACCTATGAGTGTATGGCGCTCAGGGAAACCCCCTTCTCCTGGAAGCTGTCAGGAGAAGGAAAAACCCAAGGAACCAAAGAATGGAGATGTCATTGCTGTGTGCTCGAGCGGCTGGACAGGGATGGAAGTGGATGTGTTGAGTGGAAAGTGATTGTGGGGGTGAAGACTCGTCAGGAACACGGGGCTGTCTGAGTTCTAGCTCCTTTGCGTAACAATTGTGAGACCTTAATAATTGCAAAGTACTTACTTTCTCTGTGTATTCTCAGCTACAAAATGGGTCTTAAAATAATGGTCCACCCTATTGAATGGTTGGGAGGTTTAAGTGAATAAATGAGTTTAAATAAGTATGAACATTGAAAACAATCCTTGGTCCAAACGCTGGCTATTACTTCAACTTTCCCAGCTATGAGATTGACTGGTGCTTTTCATTTTTTTTAAATTTATTCTTTCTGCAAACAAAATGCACATTATCTATGTAATCTGGAAAACATACGCTACAATGATCTCTCATTCTCTCTCTCTTTTAAGGGATAAGGACAGAATCTGGTGGGTGAGGAGGGTCTAGCTGACCTTGCTGGCAGTGGCCCCTTGCAACAGTATGGGAAATTTCATGGTGCACAGGGTGAGGTAACCTTCAGCCCCCCTTCGCCCCTGCCTGCCGCTATCCTGGTCCCCCTGCCAGTTAGCAGAGACTCCAGCCGGCCTGGATGGTGTCACGTTGGTGCCTGTAGAACTAGGGATGAAGTCACCTGGTGGTTCCTCTGCAGAGAGTACAGGGGCAGGCCAGGGGGCCCAGGCTTTCTCAGGACTCTTAGAACAGAGGGTTCTAAGAGCTGGGAAGTGCTTCCCAGAGCCAAGGGGAGAAAGGAGGGAGGCGTGGCCCGGTTTGCAAAAGCAGGAGCAAGGTCCACACGTTTTATGAAGTGTTTTATGGGGCAGCTGTAATGGGAAGGCTGGTACTTAGCAAGAGTTATTAGGTGTGATGGTCTTAACACTGAGAGCCCCGTGGTGGTGTGCGCGACGCTGGCATGAGAAGCAGGCCGAGGTCGGGGGGTGGGTTGCTTGGACCCAGTATGCTCCTTAAATCAGCCTGTGCATGGTGCTTAAAATAACTACTATTATTATGATTATTTCACTCTTGGGACATTCAAAGCTCAACTTATAGGCAAACCAAAAATACATGTCAGTTATTCACTCCCTGTGAGAAGCAGAGCTGCCAAGCCTGATCTAAAAGGCCCAGTTCTCTTAGTACCTCTGGGGACCAAAAGCGCCTCGAGGTCACTTCCAACCCAGAGTGCAGTAGATTCTGATCCTTCAGGGTGCTCAGGACTCCAGATGCCTCTTCCATGTCCCTGTGAGTGGGCGAGGTCTGTGCTCTTCATCACCCCAGGTTAATTTCTCAAGCCCAGGTAGCAAAAAAGATCTCCCATTCTTTCAGAAATTCCGAAAAGAGGTTTGATTTCTCATTTGGTCTTGCTTTTGCCCCATGAGGGATGGCAGCCAGGATTACACCTTTTTTTTTTGTATCAGAGATTGAATGCAGGGGTGCTTAACCACTGAGCCATATCCCCAGCCCTTTTTTATATTTTATTTAGAGATAGGGTCTTGCTGAGTTGCTCAGGGCCTGAGTTGATGAGACTGACTTTGAACTTGAGATCCTCCTGCCTCAGCCCCCTGAGCTGCTGGGATTACAAGTGTGGTGACCCCGTGCCCGGCAGGATTTGGTCTTTTTGAGCCATGGGATCATGTCACATGCAAAAAGTGGTTAGAGTAGAACAAGAGAGGATCTTAACCAGGAGCTGTGGGTGAGGGTCTGCAGGGATCTGAAGTTGTAAGAACAGTTTGCCTGAATGTGAGTTTGGGGAGAGTCCCTTATCCCCATTAGCCTGTGTTCACAGAATTTTGCCTGTGTACCTCATGGTGATGAAATCCTCCTTTCTATTTCTAGAATTTGCCCAAATTTCTTTCAGTTTCCTCTCTGAATATTTTCCCTATGAGCCCACTCTCACTTTCTCTAAGTCACTGACTAAACGTCCCCTCCTGGCTACCTTACATTAAACATACCCTGTTACTATCCTACTCACTGTGACATGGATTCATGGTTCTTTGCAGTACTTATTCCCAAAGGGCTGTAACCACTTGTTTGTTTATGATCTCCTCCGTTGATATGGACGCCTCTGTGGTGTTCGCAGCGGGACCTGCAGCATGTAAACAGAGCCAAGCCCAGAGCAGATGCTCAGAAAATATCTGTTAATGGGCCAGTGAATGAACGTATTAATAACTTTCTTCATATCTGGGCTTCAGATGTAAAAAAATAATAATAATAATTGTGTTTTTTTACTGATGGAAAAAGAGACCTGAGTTCTCAGTGGGGCTCGGCTACATGCTTTTAGTCCCCTAAATATTTCATACCCCATGAAATGATCACCTGGTCATCTGGGCACTGCAACAGATGTTTAAGGCAGAAGTTGCCGAGAGATTTCACAATGTTTGTGAATTTCATCAGTCCTCCAAATATACCCAGTGTGTGTGTGTGTGTGTGTGTGTGTGTGTGTAAATACAGAGGCCGGGTCCTAGTGCAGAATAATGGCTGTCCCCATTTGAAGATGGGATACCACCATTATTGACACACTACATAGCTGTCGGCACCTTGTCTGGGACTGTGTGTATGAGAGCAGGACAATGGTGGAAGTCCTATTTGTAACCTCACTATGGAGTCATGATTATTCCATTCCAGAAAGGACATCCCAGGGATTGAACATCAGTGACCAGAATCAGCCCGAGGCCAGAATTTTCCAATGTATGAACTCCAGTGTGAATGAGGTGTGACTGCCTCTTATTGAGTAAGAGATGGATTTTCTCTAACTTTAAAGGAGATAATAAAAAGTGCCATTCTAGAAATCAATATGTTGTACTTCGTTAAAAAAAAAAGAAAGGAAGAAAGAAAAAATGGTAGCTACTCCATTGAGGAGAGCATTCCCTCTAAGGCAGAGAAACCTTTTCTCTTCTGGACAAATTGTTTGCTTTGATTGTCAGGCATAAACCTCAGAATCATTAGGGACAAAAGGTTATCTTTTGTCAATATCTGTAGCAGGTAAGCTTGGAGGTAAATTCATCACTCAGAGCTTATCACATTGCTGGAAACATCCGTTGTAAATGATAGCTTCTTAGAATCATATTTTAAAATATTAATATTTTCCTGTAGTAAAAAGCAAAATACCATTCTCTTCCATTTTAGATGGCTGATTTACCATTTCTCATAAGAAGTTTTAACTAGGCATTGTAATATGTGAACAGCATTGTTTTAAAAGTAAAACATACCAAAATAAAAAAAACCACCTATAAAATAAATAAAAAGCTCCCTTTACACATCTGCCTTCAAAATCTTCTTCCAGTTTCAGAGGTAACCCTGACAAATTTTTTTACTTCTCTTTCCATGCAGTATAATGTTCACATGCACACCGGTTTTCACCGTACACTTGAAGATGTGTCTTGGATATTTTTCTGTGACAGCTCATACAGTGTAACTTCAATCATTTAAACAAGTCCATAGTCTTCCATGGCCTCAAAATATGTCAGGATTTATTTAACCACCCCTATTGATGATATAGGGGTGGTTGAATAAAAGTATAATTACTCATAATAAGCAGAATTCTTTAAAGAATTGTTTGTAACAGTAATAATTTCTCTAGAATAAATATTAAGAAAACTGGTTTTGAGCATCAAAGCATATCATATACTTCACATTTTGATAGAAACCAGTTTGGACTCCTTATTTAAAAACTTTATATTTTTACCCATCATAGGTGTTATCAACTTTTAAAAAATAGTTTGTCAATTTGATGTGCAAAAATTGATGTTTTCAGTGGTTGGGGGGATGTAGTTCAGGGGTAGGGCACTCATCTATCGGGCATGAGGCCTTGGGTTTTATCCCCAGTGCTGCAAAAAAAAAAAAAGTTTTCACTTGCTTTCCCTTGATTTCTGAGATGGTTGAGCGGGTTTTTGTTGGTTGCTAGTGGTGTTCTCTACGTGTGAGTTTTTAACATAATTTCAAACATTTTTGTTGATAAAACTATTTCAGAAGGACTTTTCTTCCAGGACTGATGTGCAGCTAGTAGTAGAAATGTTTTCATTTATTGGTATTGACAGTTAACAAATGATTGATGCTTGTTGGTACAGTACCCCAGCTCAATCTTTGCCAAGGTCAAGTCAGTGCCCTCTGTCCTCTGCTCTGCCCTCTGGCTTCAGTCCCACACCTGCCGAGGAGGCAGCGAGGAAGAGGTTAAAATGCAGCGCTTCAGGCCTGCTCAAGAGCAGGCCAGCCTCTATTCAGATAATTTGGCATCCCGACGTACCATTTCAAAGGTATTTCTGCAGTGCCCTCCCAACAAAACATACTCAGCTCCTTCTTCACATAAACTTCTGGCCTCTGAGAAATCCACGGTAACATACTGCTGGTTCGCTTCTTGAATGGGTCCCTGCTTTGTCTGCCAATTTCTTAGGATTATGCTTACATAATTTCCCTTTGATCTTAGCCTCCACACCGTAATCCAAGAGGGCAAGTGGGGGGACTAAGATGACCCTTATGTAACTCGTTACGTAAGAGTCCAGAGATGCCCAGGGTCACTTGAGGGTTGGCGGGGTTTTCTAGGAAGTCTGAAAGTTCATTTTGACCGAGTTTTGTGTGATCTCTTTTCTTCAGTGAAGTCTTTAGAAAACATTCCTTCATTCTGAGATGGCCAAAGGGAAGAAGGAATGAAGAGAGGGTAGTACTGACTGCTACTAAGAAGTAGACACTTAATAAAAGTTATTGCACCTAATTTACTCCTCTCTAGGTCTTCTTCCCAAGTACAGATAAGGAAACTGAGACTCTCAAGGATTCAAGTGAGTGGCCAAGGATCATATAGCTAAGGAGTGGTAGAACTTGGCTTTAAAGCAAGACCAAAGTCTTCCTATAGTGTGTGTGTGTGTGTGTGTGTCTGTGTCTCCAGGACTGTGGAGTGCCGAGAAATCCAGAATCATGCTGACCAGTTCTGTTATGTTCCACTCTCTTGAAGTCTTAAACTTGATCCATTGGCTGTAGCAAAGCAGACAGGGAGCTCAGGCCATTCCAAGGACTTCAAGCTCCCTGGAGACCAGTTGTGATCAACTCTTTGATCTCTGTGCCAAGATGCCTGCCCTGTCCTGTCTGTGCCCAGATGGACAGTGGGGCCTTTGGAGCTGGAAATTTGGACTCCCTTATGACCCCCCTTCTCTTCCTGTCTGGTCTGCCATTGAGCTAGGGCATTCCCCCAAAGCAACAGGCCCTGTGTAGCATGTGTGCCTAGCACAAGCTGGCGTCTTCTCTGTCCTTAGGGAAGTGACGCATGGAGCAGAGAGCTCATATCCACATTGAGTGTCTGCAATGGCTGCTGTCACCAAGCCTCTGAGGAGAAAGCCCAACCAGAAGGCCTGAGGACACGGGGTTCTGGTTGTTGAATTTTTAGGGTCATTGAGACATGATCAAACCCCAACAGGGTTGTGTCATTAGATACATTTTTGCTAATTTCTTTTTATTTTTAATCCTGACTTTGAAAAGTATTGAGCTTGTGTGGGAAAATGTTCAAACAGTGCTAAAAAGTATGTAATGATTAGTGAGTCACCCTGTTATTTGAGAAACCCAGGTCCGCAATCTCCCTGGAGGCCACTGTCATTAACTCTGTTCTGCAGTCCTTCCAGACATATTGCTTGCAATCCTTGTATATATAACAAGTGTGTAATTTTTATCTTTACTATCAATTTTCCATCTCTCTCTCTCTAATCTATCTAATCGCCCATCCATCTAACCAACTTACACTTAACTCTCATGGTTGAATTCATTCTCCTGAGCTTGAATTCTTTCTCTGGTCTTGACTTGGTGTGCTGAGATCAGTATACCCCTGATAGAGGGTCTTTGTGTCTCTAAGATGTCTGGCTGGCCCCAGACCTCATTAGAGAGTCCTTCAATGGATTAAGGTTAGCCACATATCAACCAAAGATCTCTTTGTGAGGTCTCCTCTTAGATTCTGTCTTTCTCTTCAAAACAGAATATAAGACGATGCCCTGGGAGATGTGTGGTTCCAGTTAGAAGTGATTTCATAGAAATCGTGCTTGAGCAAGGTCCCATCCTAACTCAGTCCTTGCTACAGAAAGATCTCAACCCACAGCCTTTGTCCCCACATTGAGGCTGCCTGGTTATATATGTTACTCGCTGGGTGACCAAATGTCCCAACAGAAGAAGTCACCTTTCTCCCCAGAACTTTTTTATTTTGGCAGTTACATGGCAAGAGTAAAGGGCTGGGAAGTATTGGGCACCACTCTTTATTATAACTCCTCCTGAATTACCACATGAGAAGCCAGTACTCTACTGGGCCTTGTCATGGGACAGTCACAAGTAGAAAACAGGATGATCCCCAAAGAACTGCCCTCTGGAGAGGAGTGATGTGATTTGGAAGGCTTCTTCTTCAAAGACAGAAAAATAACCTGCTGGCTCTGTTCCTGGTCCTAGCCAAGTCTCAATGCTGGCCCTTTCATCTCATAGAGCGCCATGGGTCTCAGATTCTATCACTCACTAGCTATGTGACTTTGAGCAGGCAAGTCTTAGTAGGGAAAATAATTATGTATATTTCAAAGGGTTATTATGTTTTAGTTGCTTGCAAGTGACAGATGCCTAACTTAATCTGGCTTAAATAAAAATATATTAGTTTATTAACTGAAAAGTCTAGGTGTAACTGGATCTAGTGGCTAAGGTCTTATCATCAGGACTTATTCTCTCTCCAGGTCTCTTTGTCTTCAAACATAGGCAGGTTATTTCCATGCAGGCTCCAGGGAGCTCTGGACTTCTAGTAGCTCAGAAACATCAGCAAAAGAGAGCTTCTCCTTCTTATCTATTTCTAGAAAATATCTTAGAATTTCTCATTAGATCAATGTGTTCTAAGTACCCGGTCATGATTGTGGTCATGGGATGGAGTATTCTGATTCTCTCCAGGCCTGAGATGGGCAGCAGTTCAGCTCCACCCAAACCACGGGAACCAGAGTGGAAGAGGGAAAGTCAGGAGACCGGACCCAAAGGAGCAGTGAGCAGATACTAGGTAGGCGAGGGCTTCGGGTTGCAATGCAGGGTCTCAGTGAGGGGGTCAGCAGTTTTTCTGTAAAGGACCAGATAAATACTTTAGAGTTTCTGTTACAACTCTTCAGCTCTGCTCTTAGAGTGAAAGAGCAACCTCAGAGAGTAGGTAAAGCAACAGACTTGGCTGTGTCCTAATAAGACTTTGCCAGAACAGGCCTGGACTGGGTTTAGCTTATGTAGAGCAGAGTCTTCTTCCCATATATTCTAGAGATTTCAACCAATAAGATCTGTCACATACAAAGAATTCAGCACGTGTTGGCAGTTATTATTATTATCATCTTTGCCATAAGTAAGAGTAATGACAGTGATAATATTGGTGGAAATTACAAGAACACTAATTGAATAAGGAGCCTTAATGAATTATGAGTCAGATGTCAGCAATGTATTTCAGGATCGTTTTCACACTGTTGTTGGAGCTTTCTCTCCACATGCTCATTGAGCTGGAAGGCACAGCAGAAGTATCCAACTCACCCTCTTTTATAGGTGAACCTATAAAAGAGGTGGCAGCTCTTTTATAGGTTCAGCTAAGAGATGGCACAGGCCCAAGTTCACACAGTAAGTTGGGGCAGTTTTGGAATCTAGAGCTCTTTCCTCCAGTCTTTATGTAGCCTTGAAGGACTCTTCCTTACTGCATCTGGTATGCCTCATACCTTTGAGCACATAGTTATAATCAGATAAATATTCATGCTTGAATCCAAACTGGGTAGCGTAATAATGGTATTGGTCAGATTCTTGATCTATCATTGAGCTGGTGGAAAGATCTGATTTGGGACCAGCAAGTGTTATGTGACTCATGAGAACCCCCCTGCTGCTAAGATGACTCATGTCTGTGTTCCACAAAGATTACCCAACACCCCCCACTACATTGAAGACAATGAGTAAGATGGGCCGCTCCTCACTGCCTCGCTGACTACTCTCTTTGTCACTATCTCTGCTGGCTTAGCATGCTGGCAGCTACCCGGCTAGACTTGAGTTTGGCCACATGCCAGTGAGAGGATTCCCCTCAAATCCCCCATCACTGTGGACAGAGAAAGATCTGTGGGCATTTTAGTCTGTACTCAGTGTAGATCCATTCGCCAAATTCTTCTTGACTCTGGAAGAACCCTCCCTGGACTTTTGGTTAACCAGCAGCTCCACCACAATCCAGGTGGTGGATGTTATAGGACCACAACTCCTTAGCTCTTGTTTTTTCTTTTTCCCAAATTTATTTCCAACTGTCATCACTCAGAGACATTTACATGAACCAATGCAAAGAAAGGTTTTCATGAGTCAAAAAGAAGCCGTAGAATCTTCTGGTGCAAGTACTACAGAGATCTCAGTGGATGGAATGGGAAATTGGGGATTTGGTTTACTGACCCTCTTAGCTGAGGATCAGCCAAGTTTTTCTGTAAAAATCCAGATAGTAAATATTTTACGATGGGCAGTGATTCACAATCCCTGCCGTGAGTGTTGGTAAGTTTAAATATAAGACCAAAAGATGGAGTGTTTGAATTAGTTTCTCAGACACTTGAGTAGTCTCTGAAAACTAGGGCTTTGGAATTGGGTGGATGTAGGTTTGGCTTTCAGTCCAACTACCTACTAAGTGAGCACTTAGGTTCCTTAGTTGCTTATTTTATTTTTGTAAAATTGAGCTCAGGGGCACCAAACCACTGAGCTACATCCCCAGCCCTATTTTGTATTTTTTTTAGAGACATGGTCTCACAGAGTTGCTTAGAGTCTTGCTTTTGCTGAGTCTGGCTTTGAACTTGCTATCCTTCTGTCTCAGCCTCTAGAGCTGCTTGGATTTCAGGCGCATGCCACCACTCCCAACTTAATTGCTTTTTTTTTTTGTAAATTGAAAATAATGGCAGTACTGAACTCACCCCCTCCTTAAGCTGCCCACAGAGCTGTTGTCAAAATGATCAAGCACAGGCAGTCACCTACCCCAGAGCTGGGATGCTCTGTAAACAACAATAGTAGAATCGATACTGCTAACCAAGCTCATGGGGCGAAAGCAACATTTCCAAGAGCATAGATAAGATAATGCACTATATATTAAAAACAAAAACAAAAACAAAACTAGGTGAAAGGATTTCGAATGTTTTAGCCATAAAGAAATGATAAATGTTGGTGGAGATAGATATGTTTAACCTGTTTTAAACGTTAAACAATGTATATCAAAATATCACATGGAACCCCATAAATATGTACAACTTTTATGTTTTTATGTACCAGTTAAAAAAATCCCTTCAAAGAGATTTGAGTGGAGAACATCAATAAACCTTTCCCCAGCATTGTCTTTGGGGAAAGTCTGAAGGGATTGATGGGATTTTGCTTATCATTGTTGCTATATCCTGGTGCTAACTTGTGACAAAATGTAGTTGTTTCTCAAAAAAAAAGATGCTTTGCAGTATTCAGAGGGAAATTTTTACATTAAATAAACATCCTTTCCAGAACATTCCCTTCAGCCACCGAGTTAAGCTAAATAACATGCGTGGGGTCAGGATTGTCAGGATGGTCTGAAACCATGGTGAGGAGCTATTACAGGCCAGAGGAGCTGGATACTTCAGCTAATTAGTTCCTAGTGACCTCATCTTGATGCCTTTGTGGCTACTATGGCTACCACTGGAGTCTGAAAGGACTTGGCCTGAAGCCACCTGCATGTCCGACATGTTGCTTTTCGTAAGTAAGCTTTGTGGATATTTGTGAAGAATTAGCAGCTTTGAGGTTGAGGATGGGTATGTTGGTAAGACTGTAGAATGAGAAGTTTGCTTGAATAAACAAATAAAATCAAAAAATACAAAGCACCAGTCCCCCTTTCTACAACACAAACACACATACACATACACACACACACACACACACACTAATTGGGACAATTGAAAGTCATTCATATTAAAGTCCTAGGCCCGTGTTGCCACCCTGTCGTATAAAAAGCAACTGTGCTTAAATGAAGACAGACACAAGAGAGTATGATTCCCAGTTCTGTGCTTTCCTAGCTACTTGACAATGGGCAAGTTACCTAACCCTGCTTCCTCATCTGTATAATGACTAAGAATCATTTCTTACGGTGTGCAAACTGTTTGTCTTAAAAGAGGCTACAAAATGCTCCTGTCTGGCCAGCCTTTACGGGCTGAGTCCAACTCCGCCATCTGCACACTCTATAAACTTGTAAAGAAGAGGCTGAAGTCATGTCTTAGTGCCTTAGCACATATTGAGTCATTATTCCAGAGGGTTCTAATCTTGGGACCATTGATAAGGAGACAGGCAGAGAGGAGGATGAAACCTACTCCATCCCCGATGAAACCTACTCAGTCCCCGTAATCTGTAAGAATCAGAGTCAGTCGTTGATTTCTCTTCCTGCTCGGCCTTTGCCTGCTTTTAGGGAGGTGAGATCACAGTTCATTTACTTCTCTGCTCACACTTGTCCCCAGGGAAACTGCTCAAAGTTGTAAATTATGTGACAGATTTAGTGGTGACAACATGATTCACTCTGTTAAACCACACCATACCTACTTTGTAGCTGGGTGAAGAAATATGCATTCCTTGTTGGGGATTTTGTTTGATCATATGGAGAAAGCTCCCATCTGTACAATATGAGGCACAGTGGGGAGGGGGCTGTTTACGTAACAGAGGCCAGGCAGGTGTGTACAGGGAATCAGGATAGTTTACTTTCCTCTTAACACTTCTTTTAGATAAAGAGCAGTGGAAGCTTGATGATAAATAATTGACACTTGGTGTTGGTGTCAAGGATACAGTAGGGACTCGTGGGGACTGTAGCATGCTGGAAAACTCATGCCTGACTAAAGGACAGTCACTTCTCAGTTCTAGCTGATGTTTGCTACTCAGGAATGTAGATTCCAGAGCAGCTATATTTTCTAGTACTTTATAAGAGAAGGGTGAAATCTGGATTTTGATGCTAAATCAACCAGCTTTTAAATGCTATTAAAATTCGAATTTAAAAAGCAACAACATGGGCAGCCCTGGACTACTCTTGAGTTTATAAGCACTCTTAATGATAGCATGGGAAAGTTGTGTGGGGAATGGTAGTGTAGGCGAGTGCTCTTCAAATTGTAGGTGGCATTTACTGCAAAAGACTCTCCACAGAAGCAGCTTGCCTATTTATTTAAGTTTTTTTTAAAATATATTTTTTAGTTGTAGTTGACACAATACCTTTATTTAATTTATTTATTTGAGGATCGAACCCAGGGTCTTGCATGTGCTAGGCAAGTGCTCCACTGCTGAGCCACATCCCCAGCCCTCAAGTTTTATCCTGTCCTTAAACTCCATTTATCAAAGAAGGAAAGTAGACAGACACCTTTAGTTTCTTTCAATTACAGGGTTATTTGCTAGAATTTGCTAGAATTTACCATTGTAAATGAAAAGGTTTTAGAATTCATTCCAAACGCTTTATCATTAACATTGTTAACATTACTGCTTATTAAGCTTAGAAAGGAAAAAAAAAAAAAAGGAATCCTGACTTAAAAGATATTAGGCACCTTGCTGGCCCTCCAGACCCAAGGATCTGGATTCAACCAGCCACAGACAAAAAATTATTTGGAAAACAAATTGCATCTGTATTGAACAGCCAGACTCCTTTTGCCTTGTCATTTCTAAACACAGTGTAGCAACTGTTTACATGGCATTCTCATGGTGTTAAGTATGGTAAGTGATTTAGAGATGATTTAAACATCAGGAGGGTGTGTACAAATTGTCATGCAAAAATGACATGCCATTTTATATAAGGGACTTTTGCATCCTCAGGGGTCCTGGAACCAACCTCTCATGCATGCCAAGATCAGTTGTGTGCATTGGCTCAGGGTAGATACATTGTCCTTGATTCCAGGTCTAGTGGGACAGGCATTCAGACCAGAAGTCAACCCTATGAAGGGAATGAACCATGCAACCTGAGATCACAGAGGCATGAAAAATAGATTGGTGGCCCGGGAGAGGATTATTCAAACTAAGAACACTGAAGAATCCACTGAGATTTCGGTTCTCATGGGTGAAGTCATATAGTCCCCAGACACCATGAATGAATAACGGAAGAGGACACAGCCCACTTGTGGACGATGCCGTTGGACCGGTGCAGAGCTCTGTGAGCCAGCCTCTCGATAAGCTACCAATGTGGGAGACACATGTTCTCTGTCAGAGGTGCCTGTCTGGGGTGATGATTCCCCTTCTGGATGGCACAGTCTATCACTTGTAAAATTAGCATATCAGACTGGTTAAGCCCCGTGGGTAGTCAGTAAGCTGAATTGACTGGTGGAATCAGCAGGGACTGAATATTTAGTGACTGATCAATAGCCACAAATTTAATGGTTCATTAGAAGAAAACCAAAGTAAGCCAAGGCACAAACCCTTTGGGAGGCCTTGGAATGCTTCTGTCTGCAGTAGGAGTCATTTGGGGCTTGGGGTTTTTAAGCCTTTTAAACAGGTTATTGGCCAAGGAGAGAAAGATGTATCTTTATTCTGTGTTTAGCTAGGGCCTTCCTCAAAGCAGGAAGCAGAGAAGAAGGGCAGATCTAGAAGACGCCTGCTGGCATCTCAGGGGGCTGGGAAGCCGGTGTCTGGTGCATACTGCCTCTCTGAGCAGATTCCTAGAAGGAGCGATGAGTGGGTTTTGACAGGAAGCCGTCTCCCACCTCAACTCACAGGCTTATTGCAAACGTCAAGATAACGTACGGAACACTTAGCACAGGGTCTGGTACCACATCAGTTTTATGTTGTTCCTGTGACAAATTGCCGTAAATGCAGAGGCTTAACTTAAGACCAATTTATCTTACAGTGGCCTGGGAGAGGATTATTCAACTATCTTACAGTTCTGGAGGTCAGAGATCTGACCAGGTTCTCACTGGGTGTCAGCAGGGATGTATTCTTTTCTGGAGGCTTTAAGGAAGAATCAGTGTTCTTGCCTTTGCCAGCTTCTAGAAGCTTCCCACACCCCCTGGCTCGTGGCTCCTTTATCTTTAGAGCCAGCAATAGAGAGCTGAGTGTCTCTCATGCTACTGTCTTTCTGGCTTCCCTCTCTCTCTGGCTTCCCTAGTCTACTTAGAAGAACCTTGTGATGACTTTGGGCCCACCTGGATACTCTGCCCATCTCAAGGTCAGCTGCCTAGTAACCTTGGTGCCACTTGCAAACTTGTTCCCCTTTTGCCATGTAAGTGACATGTCTACAGGTCCTAGGGATTCAGTTGTGGACATTTGTTGAAAGGGACCATTATTCTGCACATCATGGTACATAACACGAAGCCAACAAATGGTCTCTACTCATTAAGCTCCACCCAGACATGCTGAATGGGGATGGATGGGGCTTTTTTTTTTTTTAATTTGTTTAGTAAACTCTTTCTGGTTTTGAATTTTTTATTGGTACATAATAATCACACAAAATAGTGGGCCTTTATTTTTTTTTAGAGTAGTTTTAGGTCCACAGCAAAATTGAACAGAAAGATATATCTATCTCCTGTCCCCACACATCCACCACCTGCCACCACTGTTCACATCCCCTACCAGAGTGGTACGTTACATACAGCTGATGAATCTACACTTCACTATCGTATGAAGACCGTAGTTTATATTAGGAGTTGTCTTGGTGTTGTACATTCTATGGGTTTGGATAAATCTGGAATGGCAAGTGTCTGCCATTTTAGTATCATAAAGAGTATTTTCACTGCTCTAAAGAGTCCTCTGTGCTCTGATTATTTATTTCCACCCTCAACCCCTGGCAAGCACTGACCCCTTACTGTCACCATAGTTTTGTTTTCCAGACTGTCACGTAGTTGGAATCATACCATATGTAGGCTTTCAGATGGGCTTCCTGCACTTAGTAATGGGCATGTATTTATTTCCTTTTATTTGACTTGCATGTATAGTTTAGGCCAAGATTCATGTCATGGGGTTCTTCCAGCAAATCCTGGTCTTAAGGAGGGATTGAGAAGCTCCTTTGAGCTGGGGTGACAATGAATGGGTTGTTTTTTCCATATGGCTTTGACTTAAATCGGAGTCCTCTATTGGACTAGAAAGGGACAGGGCTTCAAGGAGAAATTCCAAGCCCCTGGGAGCTGCAAGGCCTTTGGGTGAACTCCGAGGAAGGCTTAAACATGCCTTAAAAAGCACAGTGTGGCCAGCCCTGGGAATCCTCACGATTCCCATGGTCATGATGGTGACTTGCCTTCTTACTTGAGACAGCGCTGCTTTGCTCAGTCTAGAAAGAAGAGAAAAGGCACAGAGACCAATGGCTGTGCTTGAAGAAGGGAGAGCACTCCAGTGAAGAAAAGCGATCATAAGGCATCCCTGAGACACTGAGAAGATCCCAGTGACTGAATACCCTGCCCAGCTCTGTCTGGTGCCCAAGGGAACTGCAGTTAATTTAGCCATTTCCTGGTCAGCATCCCAGCTATACTCCCATCTGGGAGACCAATTGGGAAAACTCAGCTTGGAAAAAAACTCGAGAAGAAGCAGCTCCCCAGCCTGAGGGCCAAATCTAGAGCTCTTAGCCAAAGTGCTCCCCAAAACAGGATCTGTTGATTCTTGGAAAGGGAGCAAATGCTCATTTTTCTGGAGGTTGAAGAACCACATTTCGGAGGGTCTACATTTAGAGATGTTGATGCTTTATGATTGGGTCCTAAGAAACTCTTCAGGGACCAGGGCATCTTCTTGTGTCCTCACTAGTTTCCTCCAAAGGCCTGGATACCTGAGCCTAGACTGACTGGTTCCTGGTGCCATCTTTGAGAGTGCTGGGAGCACTGGGACTGTCATGCCTTGAGCAGGTCAGCAGGACCAAAGTCACCAGCAGAGAAGGACCAGCCTTGCCCTGGTGCTCACCTGCCACTTTCTGTCACTTGCTGATTTTTCTAATGCACATGTTTCTTGCATCTTGCAGGATGGGACTTTCTCACTTGTCATTTCTGATCTCCCTGCTTTTATTTCTCCCTTTTCATGTTTCTTAAGCTTTTGGACCACAGCTCTTTAAAACTGAGTGTCATATAGAACCTATGACTTGGATATATTTTTTATCTAATCATCCATCCATCCATCCATTCATTCATTCAACACACAGTCATTGAACATCCAAATGCTAGGAATGATGCTAGGTGTGTGGGGAGGGAGAGTTAAATAAGACAGTCTTATTCCTAAGAGTTTACATTCTAAAGGGGAAGACAGGTGAACTGTGAGAGACATCTAGAGAACATAGGTGATATGGTCACCTGCAGAGGGAGCATCCTTGCAGGTCAAGGAAGGCTTCCTGAGGGAACTCATGCATGAGTATTGAAGGAGAAATAGAAATTAGTCTTAGCAGACTGGGCCAGAGGGAGGGTAGGGAAGACATTCAGCTGGGAGAGACTGATTAAAAGCAATCTGCCTTATTCATATGGAAGTGAATAATTTTTCTGTGGCTCAAAACCCAAGTGCATTCCACCCAAGTCTCCCCAGTTTATTGGAGTTGTGTGAAGTTTCAGATGAAGTTTCATGTTGTTCCATGAACCAGAGGTGGATAGCAATTACTTCAGAAGTGACATGTCTTTGGGGACTGGGCTGTCCAGCCAGTGTGCTCCTGGGTCATGGCATAATCTTTATTTTTAGAAGTGATTTCCAATTGGGGATGATTGAACACCCCACCCAGTCTCTCACCAGGTCCAAAAGACTCACTCTTCCTTGGTGTCTTATTTCTGTTGCGGTGTTGAGTATTTATGGAAATGGGCCAATGTGTTGGGTCAAGGCTGGCTTAAGTCAGTCCTTTGGGAGTGTTTCCCAGAGTTCAGACGTTTTATGTGGAAGGTTGTATTCCTGATCTTCTCTGTGAGAATGTCCAGGCATTCCATTGTCTGGGACATAATGGCAGTGGGGACTTCTTAGGCCCCATGCCAGCCCTTCTGGAACTTTCTTCTAGTAAAAATGACAAGCACCACTATATTGACAAAGAGGTTTAGTTAAATTCAACTGAAGATAAACTGTCTTAGCAATCATTGTGTACTATTTTAGGTATGTAAGTCAAAGAAAGGAAATCAAAATGGAATATCCACTGTATATCAGATACTCTATTGGCCCTTTCCTAAATTTTATTCTCAAAGGACTCTCTAATGACCCAAGGAGTTGAATGTTATTAAGTGTCTTGTCCAGCCATAGCTGGAAGGGGAAATTTAACTAAGAATCCAATGGCAATGTAATTATGTAATTACCTTCTGCCAAGTTGCCTTCTACAGGCTGCTGATCAGAGCAGGTGTTTTAACTTCTGTTTTTGGGCAAAATGCATGCTATTTTTATGCATCCTTTTAGAATTTTGTCTTCTACTCCTTTTTTGCCTATTGGGTGAGGACACCCAAAGGCCCAACCGGCTCTTTTCCTCAATATGAGGGGAAGAGTCCTCCCTCTCAATCTTCATCTCGATTGTTTCTGTGAGTGCCATCTGTCCAACTCCATAGGAATTGAATGATGTTGGTGTTCTTCTAATGATTTAGTGGTGAGTTGGTTTGTCCCAGTGAGTATGTTTACCTGAGTATGTTCCCAAGATGCTGACCTGACCATCTTAGAAATATGGACTGTGAATTGCTCAAGGATGATGAAGGGTCAAGATGATGCTTATATCTGAATTCTAGCTTTACTGGCACTAGAAGGGCACGCTTCTGTAGCAGAGAGAGAAGGGGCAGAATTGGAGGCCAAGACCTAAAGAAATGGTGGTTGTCAGTTTGCTATGCTCTCTTAAGTCACCCTCTGCCTTTCTCTGTGCTTGATATGATGCAGCCTCTGGGCTGTGCTCTTGTGGGATCCTGTGTCCTAGATGGAATCTACCTCTGTGGAAGTGAGTTTTAGTAACATCTTTTCCCAGTTAAAGAATCACAGAACGTTAGAACATTAAAGGATTTCTAATCTAACCAGTTTATTTTACAGATTAAGAGCCTATGATCTCAAACATATAAATGGGCCAAAATCCAAACCTACATCCTGTTGATATTTCACATTAGGAGCGTGTTTGTAACCATCCACAGTGTTGTATCCTTCTATCTATTATCAGGGGCAAGTGACTTTATGTCCATTTTATCTTGCACTATTTCTGAGACAACCAGTCAGAGGCAGCCCTGGAATTGGAACCCCAACCCCCTGACTTCTACTTTTGCTGGGTTTTATTTAGCTCTCCAGGTCTAAGCCCCTCATGATCTGGGGTAGCTGAAAACTGTGCTCTTTAGCCTGAGCCTTGGATGTTCAGGAGGAAGCTATAGGAAAGACGTATTATACATGAAGTTAGCGGGACCTTTTCAGAAATTATTTTTGTGGTTTTGCAAATGGACACAGTGACAGAAAATGAACAAAGGGATTGAAGAGAATTTGGAGGCTGTGGCTCTTTCCCTTTCATTTGCAGGAACTGTGAGGATGCAGTAGCTGTCAGAAGAGAGACTTCTCAGCCAATAAACTCCTCTGTATGGTTAAGCCAGGGCTTATGGGATCTAGCAAGGGTGGCAGAGCTGGCAGGCTGTCTTAGAGTTCCAGGCCCTATTACTGCAAGGATGGTGTTTTTAGGGAGCTGGGGAAATCCTGGATGCAGGACAATAATAGCTGTAATCACTGTCACGGGCTGCTAGGTGTTCGGAGCTGATACCATTAGTATTTCCTGCATTCTTGACCAAACACATCCGCTATCTCAGGGGAAAGCCCCTGAACAAGCATTATTTTTGTTGCTGACCTAGTATCTCCCAACAGCGTGATTTCTGGACATCTGTGTGACACTGCCAGCCTGTCTGTAGAAGGGCCTCATTCCCAGGAACATCTGGACATCTGTGTCCTCCTCAAGTCCTCAACCTAGTGGGTGGGGAATCGTCCTTGTGCAGTGCAGGGGTGGGTGAGTGGCATCATTGCAGACCGCCATTGTCCTCTGGGCAAAACACACCAGTTGCTTTTAGGCTCCCTGGGGGAGTGTTCCGTTGCCACCTCACGGAGCCAGTGAAGGAGGAAAAAAGAATTGGTGCCAGATGAGGCTAAGCTGGAGCGTGCAGCAGGAAATCTGAATCCAATACCACCTCTAACGAGCCTGTTATTAGAGGCTCTTGGCAGAGCGAGGAAAATTGAATGCTAATGAAAAACAGTTTCTGGGAATAGTTTAAAACTTAGCATCAACCCCATTACCTGCTCCCTTTGTGTCACGGAGGAGGAGGATGATTCGCACATGAGCCGGCTTGCCACTGAAACGGGGACTCACGTGGATTTGCATGTGAAAGAACTGGGCAAGGATCGCAAAATTAACAGCTGTTTAAATAATTTGATGCAGAGGCTAAGGCTGAAGGAAATTGTAGGTTCATTGTTCAAGTTTTTAATTATCTCAACAGCTGGCCCTCAAATAGCCTGACTGTGCTGTCGGGTAGTGGAAGCCGTTGGAGAGATCTGGGTGAGTGGGACCACTGAAACCTGCAGTGTAAAGGAATTTCATTGCTAAGTACATCCCGGATGTACTCAAGTTGAAACAGAGGTGACCAACGGTGTTGGAGAGTGTTTGGTTCTGTGGAGCTGTTGTACCCAGCCCTCCCTGGCTGATCCAATTCTCTATTGCTTTGTTCCATCTCCACTGTCAGGGGATGTAGAAGGGCAGCATTAACAAAGGGATAAGCACCCACCCTTGCACTGACTTGCTGTGTTCATCCAGTAGTCCTACCCAGACCAAGTCTTGCCCTTTCTGCTCATTGCCCCAGAAGCAAACCCTCAGGCTATCAGGATCTCAGGACTTCCATCTGTGCCCAACTCAGCTCCCTGTCTCTGGGATCTGGGACAGACATTGAAGCTCCAGAATATTCGTGATGGCAATAGGACCCAGCAGTACTTATTCGACATTCATTTGAATCAGTGCCTGGGCTAAAATCCCACATGTGGACAGCAGAGGTTGCATCTGCAGGGAGCTATAGGCTCTGGGATGGGTACATCGATTTCCATATCCTGTGCATTCCATTTATTTGCTAAGCTTTGGACAAATTTCATTTATAATTTGAGTAGATCCCTCATTTCTTCCAGGTCTATGTTTAAATGTCCCCTTATCACAGAAACCTCCCTTTGGCCACTTGAAATAAAATCATACTGCCTTCTCACGTGTTACTCTCCATCTCCTCCGACCCTCCACTTGTCCTTACTACCACTTGCAATAGATTCGTCCACCGATTTGTTCTCCCACTACAATGTCCACTCTTGAGAGTAAGGGCTCTGTCTCTTTTGCTTATTGCACTATCGTTAGCATGTCTAACATGTGAGGCCTTTAGTATGTGCCCAGTAGAAATATGTGGGATAAAAGCAAGACTGGGACGAGCTTGCTCGTTGGCACACTGCCAGCCTGTCTGTAGAAGGGCCTCATTCCCAGGAGAGAGCAAGGCACCCATTAGGGTTACTTTTCAATTCCTGATTTCTTTAGCCAACATTTATCGAGTACTCAGTATTAGGTGTTGAAGAGCTCCATCCTACTCTCTCAAGGCTTATCAACTGGTGGAGGATGCAGACATTTAAATTAAATCCATTTTTAAGATCCACTTCAGAAATCAGTCACTCCTGGGGGCCTTTCTTGAACATCCCTCCTGCCTCTCCAAACCTGGGTTAGTCATTCTTCTTATGATTTTTCATGGCATCTGTGAAGAGCTTTGTCATGGTCCATTTGGAAACCAGCAAGCACAGTGCAGTATGCTTTCTAAGCCTTTCCTTATCAGTAAAGGCTTCATCAGAAGGATTGTTCCTTACTCATTATTGAATATAAATGCCTGATAGATAAACAATAGTCAATAAATATGAGTCAGCTATTATTACTGCTGCCTCTGTATGCATTCAGTAGCCAGTATTTATTTAGCTGTGTGTGTGAATGCATTTTAATAGTACCTGTTCTTCTGAAGGTATGCAGGCTTAGAAACAGCTTTATATTATGTTTCATTCTATCTTGCTATTCTCTATAATATTCTCCATTTCGGGCTCTCTTTGTGTTCTGGGAGATGCAGTCATTCAACTGGTATAGAATTTTCGCAAAGAATTTTCAGGGGACTCCTTGTGTCCCCAGCTGTGAGTTGGAGCTCTGATTTATTTAAAAAAAAATTTTTTTTGATGTGCATATGTCAGGAACTCTTAGAAGCATGGAGTATCTGTTTATTCCAAGAGGGGCAGTTATGGGAATTCTCTCAATAAATACTTGTGGGTTCATGATATTTTGATGCTGCCACTTTGATGTGGCTGTTTTGATTCAGGGACATTTTGTCATGGCCTCGAAAGCAAACCCTTAGACATGCAGCAATTTTGTGTAGCTAAGAAATGTGCACAACAGGCATCCGGCCACATCCCAGGGCTCAGGGTTGGGTGCGTATGTTAACCTAATATTTGTGTTTTTTCATCTTGACGTGGCTGTTTCGATGCCTGAGGCTTTCATTACATCATATGGATCTTACCAGAATGTTTGCTTTAAATATTTGCTGGTCTCACTTGAATACCGACCATGTGCCTGATTCTAATTTCCATGGCAGGAGGGATGCAAGTGAAGCAGAAGGCAAGGGGATCAACAATCTCAAGGGGACCCCGAGTTTTGCCAAGGGCTGGCTGAGGGAGCACATTCGCCATCGCAGAACGCATGCTACCTCTGTTCTTGTGGGCTGTTTCCTGGTTTAGAGCTTCACATTACAGTACTGGCTGGAGAAATGTTTAAGAACGGAAAAAAGATCCCAATGCAAATGCAGAAATATGGTCTCTCCATGTTAAACAGATCATTTTGATCATTTGCTCCTGCTGTCTTGCAAAAGTACTTTTCCTTCTGTTTCCCATGGTGATGGGAGGACGTGGTATTCACTACTCACTGATCAGAAAGGCTCTGGGCCGCAGGCTGGGAGAACCATGCCCTATTTTCTTCTTTAGGTGATATGAGGGATCATTAAATACATATGCCAGGGGTCAAAGGTTGCCTCAGACCTTGACTAGATGACTAGAAACAGAGGCCATTAAGGGGAGATTGAGAAGTGTTTGTTCTGACCAATGTTTTTATCTGAGTTTTCTACCAGATCATGCAACATTATTTCCAACTTTAAAACATTTTGGTAGCAAGTATATTAAGTGGCCTGTTATTAAAAAAAAAAAAAAAAAAAAACCTAAGTCATCATCTTTGGGTCCCGGATCTTAACTCTGGGACTGGAAACTCAGTTCTTGGTGTCTTGATGGAATGTGGTACCACTGAATAAGTTGCCCAAATTTATACGTCACCTTTGCCATGAACTTGTCGAGAATGGTCTCTTTCTCACGTTCCCTAGAGAAAGGAACTCCTAGATGACGTACCATAAAGCATGCCTGTGCCTAATTTTCACAAGGTGTAGGTACCAGGCCCTTCTTGCCACACTCCACACAGTGAGTGAGTGACAGAGTCAGGATTTTAAGCCACAGCGTTCTGACCCTGAACCCTCGCTCTTCCCGTTATTACCAGTCTATAGATTGTCATGGGCTCCAAATGAGGCTCTGTCCAGTCTGTGGTGAGACTATCTGGGGTGGGAGTAACACTCTGGTGTCTTGGAAGGCACTGTCCTGCCATCTATTGTCATCTATTCAGAGATGGAGGCCTATCCTTCTAGGTATTGAGGATCCCCCCTCCCCTCTTGTCAAATGAGGTGGTTGTAAATGGCAGTTGCAGAAATGTATTAAGTTGTTATGTCAAAGTAAAAAAACTCTCACCCCTCGTGCCAATGCCCAGGCTTAATTGTGGAATAGCATGGGCCTGGGCCTGTCAAAGGTGGGCAAGGAGCAGCTGCAAGGGCAACCTGGGTCCACCTGGGGTTTTGCAGCCACAGATGGAAGGGACCAAAGTGCCTCTTAGATCCCTACATATTTCACTCTGTGTGGCATTGGCCTGTGGCCAGTTTGACAGTCCTCATTATACAAGTGACCTTCTAAAAGCCCCAGTAGACTGAACTTTCTTTTAGCTGGATAAGCTAGCTTTTCCTACGGGGTGTGGTGGGGTAAGGCTTGGGTTATCAGCCTCTGTGACTTTTCTGTGTCCAGGATGTGGAAGGCTAGAGCTTGGAGGCGTTTTCATCTTGGCCTAACTCAGGCCGTGTCGCTCCTGAAATCACCATTTGGCTCTTATTTAAAGAATGAAAGAGCGATTGTATATCTTCTTCTGCGAAGTGTCTGTTTAGTTCAGATATTCAACTTCTCTAGTAATTAGAGAAATGCAAATCAAAACGACTCTAAGATTTCATCTCACTCAAGTCAGAATGGCAATTATCGAGAATACAAGCAATAATTAATGCTGGTGAGGATGCAGGGAAAAAGGCACACACATACATTGCTGGTGGGACTGCAAATTGTTGCACCCACTATGGAAAGCAGTATGGAAATTCCTTAGGAAACTTAAATTGGAACCACCATTTGACCTAGCTATCTCATTCCTCAATCTATACCCAAGGGACTTAAAATCAGCCTACTATAGTGACACAGCCACATCAATGTTCATAGCAGCCTAATTCACAATAGATAAACTGTGGACCCAACCTAGATGCCCTTCAACAGATGAATGGATAAAGAAACTGTGAGATACACACATACACACAAACACACTAGAATATTACTCAGCATTAAAAGAGAATAAAATTGTAGCATTCGCAGGTAAATGGATGGAGTTGGAGAAGATCATGCTAAGTGAAGTTAGCCAATCCCCCAAAACCAAAGGCTGAATGTTCTCTCTGATAAGTGGATGCTGATCCATAATGGGGGAGTGGGGGCATGGGGAGAATGGAGGAACTTTGGGCAAAGGGGAGGAAGAGGGAGGAAAGGGGCATGGGGGTAAGAAAGATGGTGGAATGAGATGAACATCACTACCCTAGGTACATGTATGACTGCACATGTGGTGCGACTCTACATTGTGTACGACTGGAGAAATGAAAAGTCGAGTTCCATTTGTGTACAATGAATTGAAATGCATTCTGTTATCACGTATAACTACTTAGAACAACAGCAACAAAAAAGAATGAAAGAGCTCAGGTTTTAGATCCAGACTATCTGGATTGGCATCTCCATTTCCTTTAGGCTTTGCAACCTTAGGCAAGTTAGTCTTTGTAAAATGGAATGGGGAATGCTTCTCCCCCACCCACAGGATGCATGGTGGGGTCTCTTGAAAACCTGACCACAGCTTGCGGTCTTCTTTTCTCTACTGCAAGGACCCAAGGAAATGGGAGTAAAAGCATCACTCACATAAGTGCTCCAGGTGTCCTACTGTCCTGCTTATAGGTGAACTGGAACTCAGCATGCCCTGTGTCACTCTTTTTTGGGAGGAGGGGGTGGTTACTGGGGATTGAACTCAGGGGCACTAGACCACTGAGCCACACCGAGTTGCTTAGAGTCTCGCCTTTGCTGTGGCTGGCTTTGAACTCGAGATCCTCCTGCCTCGGCCTCCTGAGTCACTGGGATCACAGGCGTGTGCCACCACGCCCAGCCTGCATCACTCTGGTTTTTATATGCCCAGCTGTGCCTGGGGGAGACCCCTTTACCTGAGCCTCTGAAGCTGCCCAGGGAGGTGCCCGCTGACTCCACTCACCACCGTCCCTTCTGTTGCAGTGCCAACAATATGCCCAAGCAGGTGGAAGTACGGATGCTTGACAGCCACCTCAGCTCAGAGGAGCCGAAGCACCGATCTCTGTGCCTGCGCTTGTGTGACAAGCTGGGGAAGAATCTCCTGCTCACACTGACGGTGTTCGGTAGGTGCCAGATGCCATGTCACTCTCTCTTCTCGGGGGCTCTCCTGGCTCTGCAGCCAGCACTCTTACAAGAAAGGGAACCGCGTGCTCTGCCCAAGGCCTGTGGCCTAGGCAAAATCTTTCCCATCACCTACTCTAGCCATTTGTTCTGCTTTGGACTCTAGTAATCCTCAAGTGTCAGGCATAGGCTTGTCCTATGGGTGTGTTAGCACGCAGATTCCCAGGCTACACTCATGGAGACCATCTGAAGTGAGGCCCTAGACTCTGCACCTTAGCAAACCTTCTAGGCGATTCCAAAGAAGGTGGTCAGTGGATCACATTACCTGCATCAAGGCCAATGGCTGCAGGAAACCCCACTAGAAGGGCTCCCAGGCGCCTTCTGCAGATCATTAACTTAGGTTCACTGGGCACGTCAGCCAATGAGAGCAGCGTGCAAGAAGCACATGGTGAAGCGTTGATCTGCTTCCTCTTCCTCCTGACTTCAGGCCACATGCTGGGGTTGTTCTTCTGTGTGGACTGTTGCTAAAATCTTGGTCTTCAGGTTTCCAACCAGGGTTTTTTAAAAATGGGGATAAATGGCAGTTTCTTGCAGTGACAGCCACATCATTTCTCTTTGAAATCCCTCCCTTGTTCTCCAGCCCTCACTTAGCAACACAGAGAGGCGATGATGGCTCATCCTCCCCACCCCTCACACCCACCCACCCACACACCCTCCATCTGTGGCCCAGCCTGTGAGCCAGCCATCCTGGATGCCAGTGGACCAGGGTCAGGATGTGGAATTTGCCATGGCTCATTTCACTTAATAATAGGAAAACCATAAGTGTGGTTGGATTTTCCAAGGATTTCCCTCCATGTAAGCAGATCTCATTCATCCTAGGACTTCAAGTTGGACAGTACCATTTCCACCTGTAGAAGAAAATGTGACCAGGCCTTCAGCCTCATTGCTCTGCCCACATTCTGGAATTTACTCCCAAAACCTCACACCTGGAAATGCCTCCCCTCCCTTCCAGCCTGAGGTGCTGTGACCTCACTTGTGGGTTCCACAGCAGTGTGTAGGGTCGGCCACCCTTGTCAGGGGTCTGAAGTTTTGCTTGGGGGGATCTGTGGGTTTTCTCTGCTGGATGGGGTTCCTCCCACAGTCTATATTTTCAGTGTCCTTGAGCTCCCATAAGACCAGCAAGTTCAAGGATCAAGTAAAAGGGCAAACATGGAGGGTGAGCTATGGGGAAGTTATTGGAAGCCCCCTGCCCCCCACCCCCTGCCCCACCAGGGGACAAAAAAGGAACGCATAGTATTTTGGTCAGTCATGTTCATCTTATCTGGCCTTTGGTTAAGAAGGAAGACACATGCTTCGTGCCAAGTTGTGTGGCCAGACCTGGGCTGGGAGGAGAAGCCATATGGGGCACTGTGAGTTGTTTCTATTCATGAACAGTCAATATCTTCAAAGATGGTGGAACCAGGTCTTTTTTTTTAGCTTGCATCAAGCCTTGAGAAGGCTCTCCTGCCTCTCCTGGAGCTGCCTGTGGGAACAGTTAGCACTCCCCAAGGGTCTCTTGCTAATTGTCAAAATTAACTTCACTTACCTTGTGCTTTTATTACATTTTATTCATCTTCTAATAAGGCAGAGCATGAGAACGTTGAGTAGCATTGAAGTAAGTCCTAGAACTATTTATTTGACCGTGGCAAACAATAAACCCAGACTGTCCCCCTTCCTCCTTTCCTTCCTCCCAGGTGTCATCCTGGGGGCAGTGTGTGGAGGGCTGCTTCGCCTGGTGTCTCCCATCCACCCCGATGTGGTCATGTTGATAGCCTTCCCAGGGGATATCCTCATGAGGATGCTAAAGATGCTCATTCTCCCTCTCATCATCTCCAGCTTAATCACAGGTAAGCCCCTCTCCCTGCTGCTGGACAATGGAGATTTTGAATTGACTGAAGAATCGCAGTTTGGTTGAGTGAGCAAATGCCTGTGTCATTTCACTTTAGAGCCTCCTTTTCCCGGTCTCTAAAATGGAGATAAGCAATCCTAAAAAGAGAGAGCGCTTGCTCTTTGTGTTGGTGGACCCATCTTTCCCTGTAACAAGACAAGAAGGAAACAACTGCGTGTTCAAAGGGGTGATATCTCTAGTGATTTTAAGTCTTGACATGCACTTTTCTCAATTTTCTAAATTGCGTTTTGTTCAGAAACTGATAAAAGTGAGGGATGGGAAAGGACACTGTATTATTTAACTTGGCATGGACGAAGGTGCGCATTAAAAATAAATGAAATGCTAGATATGAAAGCCCTTTGAGTTTCTCAGAACAAAGATATCCTTAATGGATGTCATCATGGTTGCTTTTTGTTTTTGGCTAAAAGAATTCATGACTTTATTTGAGAGAATTATTTTCCCCCCTCCGTGGGCTTATACTGATTGTTTCCTCCTGCCACGTCCTGTTGTTCAAGCAGGGAATATGTTAGTGTTTAAGACTTGCTCTGAGTGAGGGTGGGCAACTGGGCCTTCATCCAGGTGACCTGGAGGAGTTGCCCTTCTTTCTGGACTGTGCGCCTTACGAAGGGAATGAGGCTCCAGCAGCTCCAAGAGATTCAGATGCTAAGCCAGTCTTGCAGTGGGTTGACCAGTGAGCCCACTGGGCAGGAGGGCTGGGGTTTGGGATTGCATGCTCAGAAGCTAACCAGGGTCTCATCATTCAGCCCTGGATTAAGTGAATCTGTTTTTTACCTCCAATGTTTTCCAACAAACCAAGAAAATTATTTAAAAAAAAATGTTCTCAGCTAACAGATGACCAGCCTGGTAAGGAAACCTGGCCTCCATTGCCCAGAATTGGACTGTAGGTTGTAAAGAGAAGTAGGTCGTATGTGGGTCAACTCAATTCAGAGAAGTTCGCATCAGTGACTTCCTCCCCCACAGCAAAAAGAACGGATCCCCAGAAAAGGGCTCCATCCTCTGCCTAGCAAAAGCAGGAACTGAAACCAGGAAATGGACAGTTTGAAGAAACAACTAGAAAAAAACCCAGTGAAGGCTGGAGTTTTTGTGACTGGCTTGGAATTTTCTCTCACCTCCCTTCGTAGAGCTGAGGGCCACAGCTGGTGGCTGCTTTGCCAAATGCTCTTCAAGTCCCACAAGGCCGGGGGATGAGGACCATCAGCCTGCACCTCAGGGAGATGAGAGGGCTGTGCTCAATCCCTGTTCTCCTCTCTGTGTCGATGGCCAGTAATGTATTCAAAAGACACTTCGAGTATAGCATGGGTCGACCAACTTCTTATTTTCCTAAATAAGGACCTTAAATAATAATAATAATAAATAAAGTGAACACTAGCAGGTACCAGCACCATCACTCCACAGAAAGGAACCTTAAGGCCACAGAGTAGAAAGGGCAGAGTGTCAGAATTTAAGATGGAATAGATTCAACTTTAACTCACGACTGTAGACCAATAAACATGTCGTGACCGGCCACTTGCAAACTCTGAGCTGTATGATCCCTTACTCTCCCCAGTTCTCCAAGAATCTCAAAAATATCCTTGGAAAATAGAATTGTAAATTGTAGGCTAGGTCAGATGTTTAGTGGTTGGGGTGTAGTTGACCCCTGATGCGTATGAGTAACGGGGAGCCAAGGCTTAGAGATGTGCAGACGTGGAGCCTTAGCAGAAGCCTGGCAGCATTAATCCTTCTGGATTTCTTTTTCTCCCAGGGTTGTCGGGCCTGGATGCTAAAGCTAGCGGGCGCTTAGGCACGAGGGCCATGGTGTACTACATGTCCACAACCATCATCGCCGCTGTGCTGGGGGTCATCCTGGTCTTGGCCATCCACCCTGGCAATCCCAAACTCAAGAAGCAGCTGGGACCGGGGAAGAAGAACGACGAGGTGTCCAGCCTGGACGCCTTCCTGGATCTTATTCGAAATCTCTTCCCAGAAAACCTGGTCCAAGCCTGTTTCCAACAGGTAACCTGAGGTTCTGATTTTCTCTCTTCTCCAAACTTCTGAGTTATCAAGGAATGTCGAGAGAGGCCATTTCCAATGAACCAACTCTGGATAGCAATTTTCTTAATATTTAATTATCTCTCTCCAGGCCCAGGAATTGGATGAAGTGGTCTGGGGCAGGATCTTAGGATTGGAGTCTCATGTTTTTTGGTTTTTTTTTTTTAATCTTCCCTTTTCTCCTGCTCTCTTAGTGTGTGTGTGTGTGTGTGTGTGTGTGTGTGTGTGTGTATGTTGGTTTCTTCTTTTGTCTCTTCCTTTCTTTTCTGCTCCATCTCTGAATTGTGCCTGACATATTTTAATCAGTCTTGTTTACAACCCTCTGAAGCTTAGTAGTTCTCAATCTTGGCAGTATAACAAAACCCCGTGTGGCACTTTAAAAAAAGTTCAACCACCCTGCAAAATCAGAATTTTAAATCCATCTTTAAGATGGATGGGTGGCTCGGGTATTTTTTTTAAAGCTGTGGAAATAGCACATGCATGGATTGTGAAAAGTTTAAACAGTATAAGAGGGAGATAAAATAAAAATTAGAAGGTCCCTTCCCCCACTCTAGAGCCACTTAGGTTGAAATTTGTTTCTTTCCACATATATATATATATATATATATATATATATATATATATATATATTTTTNTTTTTTTTTTTTTTTTTTTTTTTTTTTTTTTTTTTTTTTTTTTGCCACATATGCATGTGTGCCTGCACTTAGAAGTTCAACCCAAGTGCAGTGTGTTACATGCACCTCTTTCTTTTTCACAATTGTATAATATTTCTATGGTGTAAGTTCCTAGAAGTGAAAATGCGCTGCCAGAAATCTTGGTACTTCGAATTGGCTGGATATTGCAAAGTAACCTTACAGAAAAGGGTTGAACTATGTATTCCTGCTGACAGCACACATGAATGTTTTTTTTAAAAAACTGTGACTTTTAAAAACAGTTGATTCTGCCAAGTAGAACCACTGAATAACCACTGAATCAGCTGCCTAGACTCTATTGGCTTATTTTCTGTCCCCAAGGCCAGAAACTTAGGTTAGAACTTACCGGAGTTCCCAGCAGCCCAGGGAGGGGCGAGGTGACAGCCATTGAGCCTCTGACAACCATTTCCAGGGAATCACAAAAGAAGGAACTTAGGAGACAGAAGGGAAGTCTGTGTCCCCAGTTGACCCCAAGATGCAGTTGCCAACCTCTGCTGAATCCAGAACACATGTGTTCTCTGATCTTAGATGCTATTTTACAAAGAAATGATAAATATTTGAGTGACAGATATGTCCACTATCTTGACTTGATCATTATACAGTGTGTACATATATTAAAACATCACATTGTAGCCCATAAATATTATAATAATTATGTTAACTAAAAACAAAGTAAAACTAAAAAAATGCTAGTTTGGTAGTACATGCAGCATGGACCTGTATCCGAGGAAATCATTCCAAGAGGAGAAGTATAATGGGAACCACTAGAATTAGACTGGAGAAGAGGGTGCTTTCTGTGCCCACCCCCACCCCCCCCGCCATTGTGTCATGTGCTTGCCCAGCCGCCAGCCAGCTTAGAAAGATGAAATTACTTGCTTTGGAGTGACAGACGCAATTGGCTGCCAAGTCTATTCTTAAGATTTTGGAAGGAGCCCTCTGGAACTTCTGGAACTGTGGCTCCTGGGAGCTGAGCTAGGAGGAGACTCTGGAGGGTCGGAGCGTGGGAGGCCCTGGGAAGGACAGAGCTGGGCCTCCCTCCCTCCTGTGCCTGCTGCTGTGCCTCCAGATGCACTTCCTCTCAGTCTGGAAGGCAGGCCCACGAAGCAGTCAAGCCCTTGGAGCTGTGGTTCCGATCTTAAAATGAATTTCTGTGATGTCCGCTGGGCTCATATTCAGGGACCTCTCTGGCTGATAGACAGTCTTTGCAGATAGCTGTCCATGGCAAAGGCCACCGTCTGTGACCCTGAAATAGAGGAATGCACTATTCTCTGCCTCACCCTGGCTTGGTCCTACCCTCCAGTGACCAAAGTCGTATGAGAACTGAGCTTTAGTCTCTAACTCAACCCAGGATTAGAGTTCCTTTCTGTTGGGACGACCTGAGGAATAATAGCGTAGACTCCTTTACCTCATGGAGCAGATTCCTTTAGCCTGAGTAGGAGGAGGGCCTTGGAGGAGAGGAGGCCATTCTTAAACAGCAACATGGCCTTGCAGAGAGATGGGGCAGGAGAGGCCTCTCTGTGCCCATGAGTCACAGCAGGAGTGGTGTGATATGCCGGTCTCCAGTGGAGCAGGCTTCCTGATCAGAGAAACAGAGACTAAAGAGGAAGAAAGGGAGAGCGAAGGCTGCCTTACCCAAGGACCTGGCTCACTGGAGTCAGGCCCTGGGTCTCTGAGAGCAGGGAGGCCTCTGGCTTGGTGTTTAGGACTGACCAGACCAAGGTGAGGTTTCCAAGGGAGCAACTGGCTGTGACGTGTAGCCTGACAGCACAGCTCCAGTCCAGCAAGAGGCCACGCAGGATCTTTTCTTCCAGGGAGCTCAGCCAATGCCTGTGGGCCCTCTGCTCAGCATCAGATGCCACAGGAATGAGAGAGGAGGGCGCAGCTCCAGGGCTTATGCATATCCAGGGGGAGGGAGAGAGCCCCAAACACGTGTCAGGTGAATACACAGGATAGGTGCCTTCTGAGGGCCGGATGACGTGGGCTGAGTAGTCACTAGGGGAGATATTTGAACTGAACCGATAGGAAATCAGAATGAGCTGGGCCTGTGGGAGGCTGGCAAGAGAGCCTTCTGAGCTGAGGCAGAGGCCAGTGGGTGGTGTTTAGAAAGGAGAAGGGAGGCCAGCGTGAGGCCACTGTGGAGGGAAAGAGCAGGAGAAAGCCCAGCACAGGGGGACCTGTAGGCCAAAGGCAGATGTGGGTTCTTCTAAGAGGGCTTGAGCCAGGGAGGTGACTGGTTTTCTATTTAAAATCACAAGAAGAATAAAATAATGAATCTGGCAGTTATGGAACTATAGGCAGCTATAACCGTAGATGGTAGGTAGACAAGAAGGAAGGTGAGTGAGTGAGTCAGGAGGGGTGTGTGTGTGTGTGTGTGTGTGTGTGTATACTGGGGATTGGACCCAGGGCACTTTACCTCTATACTACACCCCCAGTCTTTTTTTTTTTTTTGAGACAGAGTCCCACTAACTTTCTGAGGCTGGCCTTGAACCTGGGATCTTCCTTCCCCAGCCTCCTGAGTTGCTGGAATTCAAGGCATGCACTATCACACTGGGTGATTCTGCAGCTCTTAAGCTGGGAGGTGAGGGTGACCTGGACTCAGGTCGACTAGAGCTGGCACCCATGTGGGGTTGTCCACCCCAGACAGGCTCTGTGTCTCCGGGACTCAGGCAGAGGATTAGGCCTGTGTTTCAGTGTTCCCGTGTCCTCAACTTCAACTTCAGTTCCTGGCCTGTCTATTTGGAAGCTGGATTTTGGAGTCAAGCATAATACCTTTGACCCCTGCTTCCGTCACTAACTAGCAATCTGCTCTGGGGTTGGCCACTGACAGGGGCAGTAGGTGTCAAACCTGGAGCGCCTGGCCTTCTACCTGATCCCTGCAGCCACCGTATGCTGGGCCAATGACCATGGCTGCCTCTAACACGAGCCCTGGCTTCCTTTTGCCTCCTCAAGATAGGCTGTCAGTTTTCTTTCCTGGGAGCCTGATTCCGCTATGTGGAGGCTTCCCCTCTGACCAGTCCTGTGTCTCTCTTTCCTACCACCGTCTCCCGGAGCAAGGGGCCAGTGGGCTGCCTCTTCTCTCCTTGCACAGCCTGTCCCTGCCCTAGCGCCTGGGCCAGGCTGAGAACAGAGCACCCGACTCATCTCAGAGAATGCTGGCCTCCCTCTCTCCCATTTTTATCATCTGGTCAACTCAGCATTGTTGGGCCCAGCGGCAGGAGGATTGGGTCCGCCTAGTCTAACGTGCAGCACAGGTAGAAGGAGCGACCTCAATGATGGTCAGGCCATTTGAGCTGAAGTCCCAGTTCTGCTAGTGACAATGACGTCTGAAGATCACTTGGCTTCTCCATGCGTCCTCTTTCATATCTATTCAGGTTCAGCCATCTGTCACCTTCTGCATGCCAGCTCTGACATTCTAGGATTCTGCCTGAGTTCTATTTTAATATCCTTGGAGGTGGTGCTTTTGGGGGCTCAGATGTGAATTTTCACAGCGGTCTGTGTGCAAGGTGCCTGACACCTTTAAAAATAGGGCCGCTGCCCGGATATCGAGGAATGGCATGGGAGGTTCCTTGGGGGCCATCTGCGTGTAGTGACGTAGGGAGCACTGAGCTAAGGACAGTGGCCAGTACTGCCCAGAAAGAGCAGGTTTTCTTTCACCGAACACTACATTCAAAATACAAGCACATGCTCCTGCCATGGTGGCTGCGGGCAGCTGTCACACCTGGGGTCCTGATGGACACCCTGGTTCTGGAAGGAATCCAAAGTGAGAGTTGGCTTTTGATGACTGTCCGACAGGCAGGGAGAACCACCTCGCTGGGTCTCCAGCTGGACATTTGATGTTGTCCCTGAGGCCCAGAGGTGCAATCATGGTAAAGAAAGACACCCATCCCCGACTTTCAGCTTGCGTTCTGTCGCACAGGACAAGCTAATTAACCAATCCTGTAATTATCTTGAGATAAAGACAGTTGTATCCCACGGTATGTGTGTAATAAAATATCATTTCTTAAATACAAACATATAAAATAGTCTCCAATTCTCATAACCTTGTTTTGGCATTTCTTCATTATTTTTAACATAAGGGACCCTTAAAATATATGAGTGGCGGGGCTTTTTGTGACCTTTCAGATCAAGTCTTATCTGTGTGCTTTTTTAGTTTTGTTTTGTTTTGTTTTTTTGTTCCTCCATTAGATTCAAACAGTGACAAAGAAAGTCCTGGTGGCACCTGAGTCAGAGGAGACCAATGCAACCAACGCTGTTGTCTCCCTGTTGAACGAGACTGTGACGGAGGCTCCCGAGGAAACTCAGATGGTTATCAAAAAGGGCCTGGAGTTCAAGGATGGGATGAATGTCTTAGGTAGGCAAACTGATTATGGGGGGGTTCCTGGCCCAGGGAGGCACCTCTGCCCGCTGGACGCAGCCTTTCCTGCGGTTCAACCTCCTCCTCTCAGCAGCTCCACCTCCCTCACACCTTTTCAGAAAATTAACTCTGCTGACCTCTAGGTGGAGCAGGAGGCTCTCTCTGGGGAGCAACCTGAGTCTCTCTGGGACTGGAAGCTGATAAGAGCAAGGGGAACCGGGCTAGCAGTCAGGTATGGGAAAGAGGAGGGGGCTGACATTCACCGGGCACATTCCCTGCCTCTCTGATGTTGGCAAGTGATCTTATCCGAATCTCCATGTTATTCCGTGACACATGCATTTCTTTCGCTGCCTAAGTGTTGTTTGGTGCTGCCTGTCTGTACCAGTGCTGTGCTAGACAAGGTGTCCTCCCGTCTGTAAACAAATGCAAAGCTACCAGTATCTTGGAGTATTGGAGTAGGGCCCCAGGGGCTTTGCAGATGGTCTGTTTAACTTTCTGGGATTCCAGGGAGCGCTTACCGCCAGCCAGGTGCCTTCTTAGCATTCCACCCCGGGAGTTCTTTGCAGCTGGCCAGACCTGGGTTTGGACCCTTTGTGGACCGGTCACGAGTTCTCTGACTTGGCACAAGTAGCTCCACTTTTCTGAGCCTCTGTTGTAAAATGGAGATGGGATTGTCATCTCCTTTGTGGATCCTTGTCAGGGTCACATGAGATTGTATATATAATACACAATAGTGCCTGCATGTGCTCCATTCAGATGGACTATGATCATTAATAAAAGTGGCTGAAGCCGGGTGTGGAGGCGCACACTTGTGATCCTAGCAGTTTGGGAAGCTGAGGCAGGAGGATAGCAAGTTCAAAGCCAGCTTCAACAACTTAGTGAGGCCCTAGCAACTTAGTGGGACCCTGTCTGTAAATAAAAAATAACAAGGACTGGGGGTGTAGCTCAGTGGTAAAGCACCCCGGGTTAAACTCCCAGTACCACAACCCCTATAAGTGGCTAAAGAGCTGGGGAGCTCAATCAAATGCACCCCCACAGAGATCTCCCTCACGTTGTAGTTACACTTTGACCAGTTTACTCTGCACTCCCCCACATTATGGGGGCATGCTCCCCCTCATAATCTCCACCCACCACTAGAATGGAGTCCCTAAGACAAGAAAGAGGAACATTTATTCATAAGAGAAATGGGGAATCTGGTTTTCTGAGCCAGATCTTCCAAACGACACTTTGAAGAACTCAGCTGAGAGCATTTTAGATCTCAGCTATCTAAGGGGGCAATTAAATTTGAATTTTAGATAAATAATAAGTAACTTTAAAATGTAAGTATGTCCCAAATATTGCAGGGGATGTACAAATACCAAACAACAACAACAAAAAGTCACTGTGTATCTGACATTCAGAATGTAATTGGGGGGTCCCGTTTTTATTCTAACTCTTCTAACTTTGATATCCCTACTGCTCACCAATCAAGACTATTGAAAAGTAGTGCGAGCAGGACCTCCCAGTTACTGAGAAATGGAAGTGGGATCTCTTTTATTTGGCCTGGCAGGTAGCAGGTTGGGTAAGTGATTGAGGGAACAGATAAGCTGACTAGGTTGCCAGGCAACAGGAATATCAATAAACATTGTTGATCATCAGTGGGAGGGGAGGGGTGGAAGGAGAGAGGAGAAAGTGGGAGAGTTCTGAGAAGGAGGCTTTGCAAATATCCTTGGCCTGTGAGCAGCTTCCTCCAACTGCCCAGATATCCATGGCCCTTTCAGGACCTTCCCAGTGCCCCCTGGTTTCTTCTGACAGGTCATAACTGGAGACCTAACTCTTTTAAAAAAAAATTTTTTTTTCAGTAGTAGGTGAACACAATATCTTTATTTCATTTTTATGTGGTGCTGAGGATGGAACCCAGTGCCTCATACGTGCTAGGCGAGCACTGTACCACTGAGTCACAACCCTAGCCCCAAGACCCAAATCTTTGTCACAGTGTCTGCCCTCAACTCTGGAGAAGGTGGGGGTCCTGAATAACGAGGGGTCAAGGTTTTGGAGTGAATCATTCAGAGTCTTGGTGGAAAGTCACATGACCTTTGGCTGCGCTGGGGAGTTTCAACACAACTTGCAACCCTCCCAACCCCAGTGACCGCGCATCTAAGAGGGCTTTGTTCAAGTGAAACTCCCAGTCCCAGTGAGTGATTTCAATTAGGCAATGTTTACCCAGGGAAACGACAAGTTGTATATGGGTTTCCATCCAAGTGCAGATCAAGGCTCTGGAAGCCAAAGGAAGTTAGGCTATTGAGAAACTTCCCATGTACCAATCATGGTCGAAATAAGGTTCTTTCCATGATCTTCCAGGGGTGGAGATGGAGCCTCTTTTGGTTTGGTTTTGTTTTTCCGTTTTTCTGCTCTTTGGCTTTGGAAAGTACCAAGGATCCAGCACATCAATAAATGAAGATACAGCCCTGGCTCTGCCTCACACTCCTTTAAGGACCTGTTTCTCTCCTTTAAAAACAAAACAAAACAAAACAAATCTGAGCTCCATCTTAATCCCAACTGCTTAAATCAACTCCAATAGCTCTTTTTAAAATCTGTCTTCTGACTCATACATACAGTCCCTGTTCACTGACCCAGGGGGCAGCTTTTTCATTCCAATTCTTCGGGACCTTGAGACCCCATGCATTTTTCTCTTGAAGTTTTCAAATGGCATTAACCAAGTAAAACTGGGTATTCTCGGCCAGAATATCCACAGATTTATTATTTTTCACTCAGAAAACTGCTTTCCCTGGGCTTGAGAGAAGGGTTTAGGAGTAGCCTGAGATTGATCTTATACATTATTTAGAACTAGTCTGCTGGGTTCTGGATCCAATCTTCCCTAAGCCCTTGTCTTTCTTGGGTGAATAACTCACATGTGAAGTCACTAGTTAAACCTTATGGCCAAAAGCTAAAAGTGGAGATATTAAATGCTAAACATTAGCAATTTAGAAAGCATAAGAGTTGGATTCTTTTTGCTGGAGAGAGAGAGAGAGAGAGAGAGAGAGAGAGAGAGAGAGACAGAGAGAGAGAGACAGAGAGAGAGAGAGAGATTCCCACAAAGGTTAGCTAAACAATTTGGGTAGAGATGTGGTTTTTACAGGTTGCGGTGACTAGGGAAAGCATGGAGTCAGAGATTCAGTGACAGAACTTGACTAAGAAAGTCAAGTTATAATGCTATAATTTACCTGACATAGGTCAGGATTCCAAGCATACCTGCACACAATAGGAAACTGGATGTAATGGGGAGAGACTGGAAATAGGGCTGCCAAACTGGGACAGGGTTGGTGTGGAGATAGAGAATAGAAGGAAGGGGGTAGAAGATGGACCATGCTTCATGGTCAGGGTCAAAACCACAGGACAAGCAAAGCCTGTACCAAAGGTATAACAAGATTTATACATAGTTCACGCAAATAGTCAGAAATAGCCCCCAAACCGGGAATAATGAGTCAGAGGTTGGGGAACCCATAGCAATTGGCAATCAGAAATCCAGATCAGCCTCAGGAGGTACTGGGGATGTCTGTGGGCCATGTGTGTGCCCCAGTCCCACCAGGTTGGGGTGAAATTCTGAGGGGGAGAGTGGAAAGGATTAACTGGAGTGGCAGAGGGAATCTTCTAGGGAGGGAAAACCAGGATCAGCCTTGGAGGAATTAAACTTCAGGGCAGATTCCCAGGACCTCAGGCGCAGGTGATGAGGCAAAAACTAACACAGAAATAAGACCCAAGGTTGAGAGTTGGACTTAGTCCAGGACTTAGTCAATTGCATGCTGACTGACATCAAGAGGGTGGGGACCCAACTTCTCAAATCCTTCCCGCCTGGGATTAGGATTGACCCTGGAGGCTGGCATGGGGCTAAACTAGGATGTGAAGTGAATGGAGGAGAGGGGAGAGGGGCTAGGGACTAGAAAAATCTGACAGTGAAATCTACATTCAGCCTTTATGATCTTGAAAAAGATAGATAAAAAAGAAGGTATTCTAACCATTTAATCATGAAAATAATTATGACAAATTAGAACATAAATAATAGGTTGAATTCAAACAAGATAAATTGGGGTTTCCCAATTGGCTTTGGATTTCTTATCACTTTCCATTTGAATTTTCAACATTCTTCCTCCTTTTCACGTTAGGTAAAAAGAATAGAAAGAATAGAATATACAAGAATAGAAAAATAATTTTATCTCTAGGGTTTTCCAAGAGTGAAACATGCCAACCATTTATTATGTGGGGAATAAGACCCAAATAATCCAGACATAACCCTAGCAAAGACTTTATTAACTAATTGGTCTCTGCTGTTCCAATATTGGCTGCAAAGTTTGCATGATAATCTCCAAGTCCCAACAAGTCTTTCTTCGTTAATCTATGTAATAATGGAATCTGCTTACACGTGGTTTCACAGGATTTCACAAGTGAGGAGGGAAAGAAGAGGGCACTTTTTTTTTTTTTTTAGCTAGAAATGAAAATGAATTAATTTTCTTCAAGGAACTGACACTTAAACTACTTGGAGTTTAACCTGCTGATGTGGAAAGTGTTAAGGAAAGTTGTGATTATCCAGGGAGAAAATACTTTCAATGTGAAATATGATGGTTTTGTCTCTTGATTCCCAGGGTAAATGGCTCCCTCCCCTACATTGGGAATGGTAAAGACAGAGGGAAAAGAAGCACATGGTTTATAATTTGCCCTTATGTGTAATGTGATTCCCCCAACAGGTCTGATAGGATTTTTCATTGCCTTTGGCATCGCCATGGGGAAGATGGGTGAGCAAGCCAAGCTGATGGTGGAGTTCTTCAACATTTTGAATGAGATTGTAATGAAGTTAGTGATCATGATCATGTGGTAAGTTGTGTGTTCTTTATCGTAGTGGGGAATGCCAAGGCCTAGGGGTCCCCAGAGGATACTGGACCCTCCCTGCAGGAAAGAGTGGGTATGCACTGTCAAGTGGCTTTCTAGAAAGACCTTGAGAAAAGATGGAAATATTTTCTTGAGCTTCCCCTAGAACAGGGGCCAACATATAGTGACCGTGGAGTCAAATCTGATATATCACTTATTTTGTAGGTCTCATAAGCTGAGGATAGGTTTAACTGTTTTAAGTGTCTGTCTTAGTTCAGGCTGCTATAACAAAGTACTGAGTAGCTCATCCATGACAAAGATTTGTTGTGCAGAGTTCTGGAGGCTGGCAGTCTGAGATCCGGGTGCCAGCATGGTTGGGTTCTGGTGAGGGCCCTCTTCTAGGTTGTAGATGACCAACTTCTCACCGGATCTTCACTTGGTGAAAAGAGAGTTAGAAACCCTCTTATATCCTTTAGAAGGACATTCTTTCAGTTCATTCCAGCTGCTATAAAAAATGCCTTAGACTGGGTAAATTATGAAGAATAGAAATCGACTGCTCATAGTTCTATAGATTAGGAAGCCCAAAATTAAGGCATTAACAGCCTTGGTGTCTGGTGAGAGCCTTTTCCTCATAGACGATTCCTTCTATATGTAGAAGGGGCAAGCAGGCCTCCTCAAGCCTTTTTGATAAGGACACTAACCCCCTTCTTGAGGACTCTCCTCCTGAATGGCCCACTTGCCAACACTCTGCATGAGAAATTAAGTTTCAATGTATGAATTTTGGGGGAAAACGCAAACATTCAAAATGTACCAGGCACTAACCCCACTTAGTAGAGCTTCACTATCATAATCTAATCACATCCAAACAACCCCCACCGCCTAATATCATCACATTGGCAGCTACAATTTCAACACATGAATGGAGAGGGGCACAAATGTTCAGCTGATTGCAACGCTTAAAAAGCAAAGAAAATCAAAAGGATAGTGTTCCATGACACATGAAAATTATGTGGAATTCACATTCAGTGTCCATAAACAAAGTTTTATTGGAACACAGCCATGCCCATTTGTTTTTACACATTTCCTGTGGCTGCTTGCTTATTATAACAGCAGAGTTTAATAGTTGCCACTGTGACTGTAGATTTCCCCCAAACTAAAGTATATACTGCCTGGCTCGTCACATTAAAAAGTCTGCTGATCCCTACACTGGAAGAAAAAGGAACAAGAATGAAAAACCAACCAGTAATACTACAGATGAACCGTATCAGAGATGTAAGTCCAACCCAAGATATCAGAGACAAGGCCTGATCCAAGGATTGTGGAGATTCTGATCCAATATTCTAAACTCCAAAAGTAATGTCTTCCACCCGGGTCACTCGTGATTCGTACAGAAGAGGAAAGAGGCAGTTGTCAGCCATGTGGGCAACAGTGAGGTTGCAGAGGTTGTGCTAAAACCGGACGTGCTCTTAGAAATCTGGTCCCATCCACTGGTTTCCCAACTCTGCTGAGTGTTTACTGAGCAATACTACATAAAGCAGAATAGGCCTCACGCCTACATATTAGAATCTGCTCTTGTTCCCTAGAATTCACAGCACAAGGTACATCCTTGTTCTAAAGACACAGTTTATATTTCTGAATATGATGCCAACCATGTGGATAATGTATAAAAATTGTGTTCATCTATACCAACATCATTTCTACTGAACCCTTGCAGAAAATAGAATCTTCTAGGCAATCTGATGAGTCAGGGGGATAGAGCATAGTCTCCCTTCTCCTCATGGGTGAAGGGTGGTGTGGATTAAGAAGAAGTTTCCCATTCATTGAAACCAAAACTCTTACAGATTTAACCTCGTTCTCTGGGAGATGAAGGGCCATTGTGAGGCATGATTCCTGACAGCTGTCTGGTTGCCTCATCTAGGTAGTCAGGAGGGTGTTCTACATACGAGGTGCTAATTCTACACATTCTATTCATTCTTTAGCCACCTCATCAGCATCATCATTTGATAATGACGTAGTTGTGAGAAGGCTCTGGGAAAACAGCCAACTACCCTTTAACTGACCCCTCAAGTTAAAATCATCAGAGTTCTTTTGTATTCTTCTCTATGTAATAGTAAAAGTTTGAAATAGTAGCAAAATATAGCATTGAAAAACTAATAATAGTAATTATTAACTTTTAACAGTTGTTAAATTCTTGCTATTTGTTCATTATTATTGTGATTACTGTATATGTATTAACCCATCTATTATTGAGGAAATTATAGTTATTATTGTTAAATCACAGTTAAGATTTACCAAATTCCTGCTATATGCTTGATATAGTTCTATTTATTTTACATGCCTTAACTCACTCATTCCTCACAATAGTAACTAGATACTTAATAGATACATAAATAGATACTTCTTTTAGCCCATTTTCCAGGTGAGAAAACTAAGCACAAAGGTTGACTTTCCCAAGTTCTTTGGAGCTATATGAGCTACCTAACTCAATTTCTTTCTGTCTTCAGATCAGATTGAATCTGAGATCCTCCTGTTACAGGCTGTGTGAACTTAGGCAGGTTAGACACATTCTAAACCCCAGTATCTTCACCGTAAAATGAGATGATTGTAGAATTCGTGTCATTGGGTTGCTACGAGAATTAGATGAGACTGTGAAACAGTCCTGGAACATTTCCTGTGTGTCAGGAACTATCTGAGTGCTTTGCACAAATTAGTATCAAAATGGTAATTTTGAGATCAGCGTCATTATCATCAATTTGAGCCGTATCTTGCGTATTTCTGTGTTCAGGAATTCTCTACAAAGCCTGAAACACCCTTCATTTTGGTGTGATTTTTTTCATATTCTCTTTTTTTCTTTTTTGGAAAATCTGAAAAACTTAAGTAGAAGGTAAAACTCTCATAATCTTCTACTCTGAAAACAAAAAGGAGTAAGTAAAATCTCTATGCACCCTTCTAATTCTTTCTCTCACTTAACCACTGCCTTCCACCAACCGTCCACACTGTTAAAATGAAACTTCTTAGTGATACTTGTTAAGAAAATGAGGAAGGCATTATTCAGGACTATCTTGAGGTCTGGGGACCGTGGCAATGGATGATGCTGTGGGGGAGAGAGAATAGGCTCCACCTCTAGTACAGCTGGGCAAGTGGGGAATTGGGAGCCAAGGAGCAGGCTGGAGGTCAGTGGAGGGAAAATTTCTAAGTGGTCATCAGGAGTGAGAGATTGTGGCTAAACTGACTTAATGGGATTCTGGCTACAGACAGGTCAGGGTGAAGACATCAGCTGGGAGATGGAGGATGAGGAACCTGATCAGATATGCACAGTGATGAGAAGTGAGGATGGGATTCCTGCTAAGTGACTCAGAAGGGCTCTTTCAGGAAGTACAGGGGTGGACCTAGAAGGTGGAGGAGCCCCACTAAGTTTAGTCAGCCCGTCTATTCTCTCATTCAGTACATATCTCTTCTGTCTACCATGGCGAATAAGACAGAGGAAATTCTCTGCCCTCATGAAGCTTACGTTCTAGGGAAAGGAGAGAAGAGAGAACAAACGGAAGCACATAATTCAAATAGTAATAAGTTCTACCAAGACAATAAAGCAGGGATGTGGGATAGAGTGATATGGGGGTAAGGGTGAGGGGTCAGGCAGGGCTCTCCTGAGGGGAAGGCAATGCCATGAAGACCTGAAGAGTGGGAGGGTTTTGAAAATCAGGACAAAGGTCTGCAGTGGCCAGAGTGTGGTCAGTTGGTGAGACAGGGATAGAAGGCAAGGGAGGTGGACAGGCAGATAGATAGTAGGCAGAACAGGAAGACCCTGCAGGCCAGCTGATGGACTGGGGTTTATTTACTTGTGAAACTAAATCCATGGGGTTCCCCCCACCCTTTTTTTTGGAGGGGTGGGGGCGTGGGCAACAACCCTGGAGTCTATATGAACTGAATTTTACTCTTTCCAGATAAAAATTCTAATCTACATGTGGTGACTCTCAACAAAAATTCCTCTTGGGTAACTGAAATAACTATCCCTACCTGGGAAAAAATTGAGGTTTGGAGCTTTTCTGAGCCTGAGTCCAGACAGCACTTTGAATCAACTCTTGGGATGTGGAGTTACCTCTTTATTGATGGTCTCTTTTAATTCTGAATTCTCTTGAGATCCATCCCAAACTGTCACATGGGGGTTGCTACTGGAAACTATGGGACAGAACCAGAGGGAGTTTAGAGCAGGACTGAGAAAGTCCCTTGGCTTTCCTCCATTCCCAGAGACTATCCTACCATCTGTCCCAAGCTTGAAAGTCCCAAATTTATTATTTTAGTGGGTTGGACATCAAAGGTCTTGAGTAAATTGGAGCTAAGGTAAATGGTCTCCAAAGGCTAACCAAGTTCTATTTGCAGTTCCTCATTGGCCGATGAGATGTCTGTTCCTTGAAACAGTGGTTTCCAAACACATCAGGCCAGCTTTAGGTGGTGAGTTTTGGGAACACACACTGTTAAGACAGCCGGGCAGTGGTGACGCAGGTGGCCCATGAGTGCAGACACTGGTAGGTTGAGTGCTGGGGATGAGTTTGTGGAGTGGAGACCACGGGAAGGGAAAGTGGGGAATTGGGAGAACTGAGGTTCTTAGTGGGTAGAGGCTGGAATGGATGTCATAGCAGTAAGAACAAGACTCAGGCCAGCTCTTGATGATTAGTGGCCTTGACACAGTGAACAGAACTGAGAATATCACCAGCTGAGGGTGGCATGGGAGTGAATTCACACCTGCAGCTCAGGGCTCATGTCCTTCTAACTTAGAAACAGGCCCAAGAATGACTGGACATCACTTTTTACTTTTCTACAGAACTCTCAGTTGGTCATGTAGCCTCTTGACTTTGTTGGTTTGTGACTTTCTTGGCTTTGTCTCAGAAACTTTGAGTGGTGACTGACTTTAGACCCTGGGCGTAGACCCTATCTTTTCCATGGAATGTCATTTTCAATGAGATGATTCGTTGATCTGGAAGCCAGGAACTCAGAATCTCAGCTTCTGAGTGAAGACTTGGTACTTGTTTTAAAAACAGTTGCAGGGAAGTAACAGCCCCTAACCTTAACCCAGAACAAAGGCTCTTTTCTTGTCCTAATCAATGCTCATACGAGTCCTGGACACAAGGTGTTTGGTAAACAAGGGCTCCTGCATTCCATGTTTATTGACCAGAACACTTCACCTTCTGTCCCTTGACTAGCACTCTCCATTTACACTGGGAGCTCCTGCTTTCCCCGTGAGCAGAGGGCTCCAGAGGTAAACTCCTGCCTCTCTCTAGTCCATTTGGCTCTGGCTCAAATGAGCTCTCCAGGGCACTCCAATAGCTGGTCTTCCTTGGCAAAGAGCCTTGAAAACATTTTCTCTCCATTCTACAAACTGCTTGACCCAGATTGGGAGAGGGAGGGGGAATGGAACGGTACCCCAAACAGCTCATGTCTGTGTTTTTTTTCTGGACATTGTTAAAGGGTGATTGGTGCTTGGGAAAGAATTGATCTCTTGGTTTATGAAGATAAACACATTCTGGCTTTATAAGAAGGTGCGTTTCTGCTTAGTTATTTACAATGAGACTACCCTGCTGACTTATGAGTAGTTGTGACCATGGATACAGCAGGAGAATGTAAGACAACGGGAAAGACAACGGATCAATGTCATGACAGAGGTTTCAGCCTTGCTAATGTTTAGGAAAGTAGGCCTCAATCATGGCCAGCCTGTGCCCCAGGGAAAGGATCATAAGGGCCAGGCTGGATGGTCTTCAGGAAAGAGAGGGGCTATGCTCCTGTTCTATCTCATTACTGTCAGTTACTATCCTGGCTCACCCAGGATAAACTTCCTCTTGAGATAATATTTTGCTCATAAAAGCATCTGCCATTGGGTGGCCTGCGAGATGTCTTAGGAAGCCTCGTTAATTCCGAGTTGACTCATTAAGCATTGACGATGAGGGGACACTGGGTATACGTGTGACCCCAGAGCCTCTGAGGGATTCCTGTGTCAGGAGTCAGAGAACTAACGGTCCTGGCAGGCACGGAGGAGGAGATTGAGTTTCAGCCATGCGTTCGTATGCGTGTTCAAAAGTTTCAAACTCACAGCACCAGGTGAGGTTGGAGTCAGTCTCCGTACACCTGGACAGCCGTGTCTGTAAAATGGGAATCAAGGTCACATAGTGGTGACGCAGGTGGCCCATGAGTGCAAGGTCACATAGCTGACAGGTGGCTGGACCAGCCTTGTGTCTTCTGCTGTTGCCTGTGTGACTCGCACCTGCTCTTCTGTAACCCAGAGAAGGACTTGGTCCAGGTGCAACTGAAAAACACAAGTTCCTTGAGGCAAGTGCTTTCTTTCCAGACTCCCTGCCCCTGCGGGGAGCCTTATGTGGGGGCTCCATCCACCACATGGTCTTTCTCACAAATATGTTTATCATTTTAAATAACATATCAACCTTCCTACAAATATGTTCATTTCAGCCAGAAACTATCACAGGCCGAGCAAATTCATGTCCCAGCAACACCACATGGGATAAAAGAGAAGAAGAAGGAAAAACAGGATGTTGCCAACACACAGAGAATAAGCTCAAGATGAGAGAGAAAACGGTTGGCTTTCCCAAGGGTGGGAACCAAATCAGTTCCCAAGCTCTCCATAAAACAACGATAAGCTAGGGATAGACGATAAGCTTGTAGGGCAGATGGGGATGCGGTGGGTTGTCTGCTTATCTTCCAATAACTGGGATTCCTCACTAAAGGGAAGTCACTTGGCTTGAGAGAGGAAAACCCCTGGGTCGTGGAGATCCACAGACCTGAGTTGTTCTTTTACTTCCTGGTCTTGTGGCTCTTAGGCTGCTTATTGAACTTCCCCAAACTACAGTTTCTTCACTTGCCATATGAGAATAACAATGTCTAGATTTTAGTGTTGTGGTGAGAATTAAATGAGGCTCTAAGCCGGGGGCGGTGGTGCATGCCTGTAGTCCCAGCAGCTAGAGAGGCTAAGGCAGGAGGACAGAGAGTTCAAAGCCAGCCTCAGCAAAAGTGAAGCCCTAAGCAACTCAGTGAGACCCTGTCTCTAAATAAAATATAAAATGGGGATAAGGCTGTGGCTCAGTGGTTGAGTTCCCTGGTCAATCCCCAGTAAAAATAGATAAACAAACAAACAAATAAATAAATAAAGGAGGCTGAGTGTCCCTTTCTCACCAGGATGCTTGAAAACACAACAAACAGTGGTCAGCTTTATTGTTAAGGAAGAAGTAGTTTCAGGCTTAGAAGTAGTAAAACCACACTTCTCTAAATGCACACTTTGGTTTCAGGTGGTTTTCTTATTTTGGTAGTGTTTCTCTCTCTCTCTCTCTCTCTCTCTCTCTGTTTGAATATATATATATATATATATATATATATATATATATATATTCCCTGCCTTCCAAACAAAACAATGCAAATTTACAAACCCCAGTTTATAAATTTCTGAAAAGCTCTAAAAGTTATCCCCAGGGCTGGGGATGTGGCTCAAGTGGTAGCGCGCTCGCCTGGCGTGCATGCGGCCCCGGTTCGATCCCCAGTACCACATACAAACAAAGATGTTGTGTCTGCCAAAAACTAAAAAATAAATATTAAAATTCTCTCTCTCTCCTCTCTCTCTCTCTCTTTAAAAATAAATAAATAAATAAAAGTTATCCCCAATGTCTAAGAAGGAGCTGCAGGGCACAAAAATCCAACAAGTCAGTTTCCCAGAGATAGAACCCTCACCTCTCACTTTTTCACTTGGTGGCTCAAGAAAGACGGTTGAGGTGAAAGGTGATAAGGCGAGTCCCTCTTATTCCCCAAACACACCTCAGCAGCACAGTGTGCCTTTGGACTCTTCGTCAGAGCAGGCGTCACTAGGTGCATAAACCAGACTTCAGTTAAAGCCGTTAATCCAGAGGAAAAACAACATCCATTGAATCTCATGACCCCTTTTCTGAGCAGAACTCTTTTTGTGCGGAAAATGAACGGTTTCCCTGAGGGTGAAGCACATAGGAGGGCCCAGATTTGAGTTCTGAATCCCCTAATGATCTCTTCGATGCTCTTTCTTTCCTGTGTGTTTTTCAGGTACTCTCCCCTGGGTATCGCCTGCCTAATCTGTGGGAAGATCATTGCCATCAAGGACTTAGAAGTGGTTGCTAGGCAACTGGGGATGTACATGGTCACCGTGATCGTGGGCCTCATCATCCACGGGGGCATCTTTCTCCCTTTGATTTACTTTCTGGTGACCAGGAAAAACCCGTTCTCCTTTTTTGCTGGCATTTTTCAAGCTTGGATCACTGCCCTGGGCACTGCTTCCAGGTAGAGAATATGAGAAATCACCTTTCTTTCTGTTTCGTCCTTTGCCCCATTGGCCACTTCCCGTTTCTCAAAATCCTCCGGTTGCAAAGTTCAATGAGAACACTTTTCACAAATTATTAAAATCCTTTAGGAAAGGTGAACACTTCAAATTTTTGGCCTTTTTCTAGGAACCTCCAAGCCTTCTGATGAACATTTTTGTTGCTGTGCAACTGAATTGGAAACATGATATTATATTTTTAAATGAATGCACACTATCGATTTGCATGCCTAACTTGCTACATAAATCATTGATTCAGTTTGGTTTTATGTCTTTTCTAGAAGGGTGTTACAGGATGTTGTTCAATTAACATCCCACCTATGATTTGGAAAAATGATATAAAAAAGTTTCACTCTTGAGATTTGGGGAAACAATTTTTCAAAAGGAGGAGGGCTTTTACAGGGTGAATGGTATATTAAGTGAGATTTTTCCAACAAAATGAGTCAAGCCTCAAAGCCAAGCCTTTGCCCTCAACATGAACCTTTAATGGGCCATTCCGCCCCAGCTTAATTTTTTTTTCTCAAAATCAAATTGACTTGACTTGACCTTGACATAGAGTCAGATCCTCCATGACCTCATGCCAGTGCCTAGGGAGCCAAGGAGCATCGCAAATATATGCAAGGAAAATAATTTTTAAAAATATAATCTTGGAGCCCAATTAGCAAAAGCAACACATAATTGAAAAAATAAAGAAATAGGAATACATAAGAAATGCCTGGTTATTTAGAATTTCAAAGACTAAAAGAGTTTTATTACTTCAGGATTCTATAGTTGTTTTATTTTTGCCTCTGTGTCTGTAGGTCACAAAATTAAGTCTGAGATCATGAAACAGATGGCAGTGAGGGCCAGCAAACTCTGAATCCCACAGCTTGAAGCCAGATCCTGGTTGCTAAGCCCACACACCGCTGGTGAGGTGGCACCTCTGTGACATAGGTGTGGCCAAGCTAACCTAAGGCTACTGAGCAGGCCGTCAGTTTTTCCTGAAGTGACCTACCAGGCCCAAAGTGGTAACCACCTGGGAAGCCAAATTATATTTCCATCTTGAAAATCAATGAGAATTTGGCATTAACAGAACACAGGCTTTCATAAAAAGCTAAAATATATACATACCATCCTGGGGACCCAGATTCAGCATCCTATTTCCTAAGATGAAGGGAAACACTTTAAAATTTGCTTTTTCCTACTTGGTCCTATAAATTATCTGTGACTAAGTATCTCTATCTATAAAGACCCTCTCCCTTTAGAGGAAAAGTAAATCTTTTTTTTTTTCAAAACTATAAACAACCTTACTCGATTTTATTTTTGATTACTAATTATGAGTGTGGTATTTGCTCATAGTGATAAAGTTCAGATAGTGAATAAAATTTTGAATAACATAATGAACATGACAAGTTAGTTATTTTATCCCCAAGTGATGATTGCTAATAACTTTTTAGTTAATCTTTATAGTTACATATATCTGTCCAGGCTTACTATGTATATGTATTGATTTGGAAACTGCTATTTTTCACTGATCAACATATAATAAAAAATGATGTTCATTCATAGATTTTTTTTACTACTATTTTGTAAAGTACTGTATGTACTATGGTACAAACTCCATCCCTTTCCACCCCCAGTAATATACATTTAAAGCCTGTCTATTAAAGGGGGCTGTGACAAGAATCCTTATAGGTATATCTCTGCAAGTTTGTCTGATGATCTGCGGAGGACATACGTCTAGAAGTGGAACTCCTGAGTCAAATGGTGTACATATTGACAGTTTTGAAACATATCACCCAATTGCAATTCAGAAGAGTACACTACTTTATGTTTGCACTAACTAGAGTGAGCCCTTCCCTTCCTACATGCCAGGAAGGCCAGATATTCTGAATAAGTGTCAGTCACTTTAACACATTCCATTCTCATTGGTGAAAAGCTATCTCATTGAATCTGTATATCTTGGAGTACTAACAAGGGGAAACATCTTTTCCTGTGTTTATTGATCCTTCTCCCCTCCCTGCCCACCCTACACTACTCTCCCCACCTTTTGAATTGTATGTGAACCAGCTCGTTTTTTGTTTTGTTTTGTTTTTTAAATCCTCTTCTGCTCTGTTTTCAAGCTTTTTTTGTGTGTCCTGTGCCACATGTTGCAATGATGCCCCTCCCACTTGACTTGGCCAAAAAAATTCACAGTGCTCTTTTGCCACCAAAAGTTTTAAATTTGTCCCTTGTCAAAACTGTAAACATTTCCCTTACTAAAAGGAATTTCAGTTTTGCTCAAGCATATGTTTCTATTCACAATTTCAAAATATTGCTTTATGTTTTCTTCTAGTACCCTTATGATTTTTATCTTTAAATGGTTTCAAAAATATGCATATTTTTTTCTTTTGAATGAGCAGACCATTATTCCAGTGCTTTTTAGGATGAGATGAGTCAAGGCATATCCTCGTATTTAAATCAAAGATAAATGCTTGGACCAAGACTGCAAATATTAGAATAATTTCTCCCTTTACCCCTGCATTTCATTTGAACAAAACATATGGTTTTAATCTTCCCCTAAAAACATAATTTTTGCCTGGATGTCGAGTTTCCTTTTTGAAAAAGGCAATGTGGCAGGAATCATATACCAAAAATTAATTGAGAATTTCTTTGTCATAATGGACACAAGGGAGATTAAAAAAAAAAATCTCAGGGACAGTCTGTTAAATACACTTTCTGCTTCTTTGGACCTTATTCTGAATGAGGACATTGAAAGTGGTTGATTTGCTCTTCTGGATGGGTACAGAGTCTGGTGACAAGGAAGACAGATGGAGGGGTGTGGCCCAGATCAGACCTCTGTGCATCCCTGGGACTTCAGTGTATGCCATTAAAACTCATCTGGAAAGCAGGAAGACTCTCCAGAATCTGACATTATTATTAGCAACATTTGAAGACAGTCCTATGGCCTTTGAGGCAGGAGCCAAAAAGCAGTGCCAGAATGCCAGCCTGTCAACACAGGAAAGCATTGACATTCTCAAGTCCTGGTTTGGATTGATTGGGTCTTTGTGGATTTTCAAGACACAAATATAAAGTCTGTCCAGTGGAGAAATAGAGAATATTTTCATGCCTTACCAATATTTTTTCCATTTTTTTTAATTGTCTAAAGACCCTTTGATGACATTTTGGGAAAATGAATAATAAATATTATGCAATAATAAAAATTAATATATTCCAGTGATCCAGAAGTTTGCTTAGGGCCATGTGATAGAGGATCCAGCTGCCAGCCATGACTGAGCAGCCCTTTTAGACCAGCTATGGTGTCCTGGCAACCCTTTGAAACAGTCCCAGGAAATGATGGGGGTAAAGGGTGAGAGAGATAAAGAGACACTAATTTCTCATTAAAACATCTGGGCAGCAAGCCAGGTACAATGGCATCTTATGCATGCAAAAAAACAGCAAAACAATGTTTCTACTGGGCTTATAATGTTTTAGTAATGGGATAACCCCAGATATACATTTCTTTTTCTTATGATGAGGCATTATATAGACCTCTGACTTATAATCACAAAGGATGTTCTGGCAAGATGATTCTGAGCCCCTAAGGTTATTATTATTAGCTTGTAAGTCTGTTTAAGATGCATATCAGACCTGTAATCCCAGCGGTTTGGGAGGCTGAGGCAGGATGATCGTAAGTTCAAGGCCAGCCTCAGTAACTAAGCAAGGCCTTAATCAATTTAGCAAGACCCTGTCTCAAAATTAAAAAAGAAAGAAAGAAAGAAAGAGGGCTAGGAATGTGACTTGGTGGTTAAACAGCCCTAGATTCAATCTCTAGTACCAAAAAAAAAAAAAGTGCAGATTTGGATGTCTCTAATTTTAGAGCTTCTGGGTTCCCTGGTCCTGAACAGTACCTGGGATCTGCACTTCACTTAGATGTTGGTCTTCTCTCACTCTGAGAAACCTGGATTTTTGTTATCTGTCTCTAGCCTATTTGGAGCCCCAATTCTGACTTGTAGAAAGTAGTGATTATGACTGAGGCTCTAAGTGCAAGAGAGTAGACATTTCCAAATGCTCTCTGCATTCAGGGTTTTCCAATGCACTGTGCTAATATTTGAATAGGAAACAATTCAAAAGAGAATGAGCCACGAAGCACTCTCATGCCATTTGAGTGTTCTACATTGCTTTCCATAGTACTTAAACTTTGAAGCAAATCTGCCCAACCGCCTATGCACCTCTCCACAAGGAAATCATATTCTGGCCTTCAGCAGCCTTTGTTCTAAGAAGTCTCTATTTTAGAAGCTATATGGAGATGCCAGGATTCTAGGCTTTGACACTGGGTCATATGGTTTAATCTCCAACCCACGCCTGGGAGGAGTGTGAGTGAAGTCACTCCATATTGTCTTTGATTAGCTACAGATCATATGCCTTACTGCCCCAAGTCATTGTAGAGATTTAGAGTTGGCTGATGGCCATATATCAGGGAGTTGGACTCTATGAGAGGTTCCCCCAGCTTGAAGCTTGGGTTCATGCTGAAGAGTAACTTGACATTTTTGTCCTGCATTCTCTAAATTAGCAGGCCAAGCTCAGGGCAATTCCCAGGGGCTGGATGCAATTCATGTAGTCATTTTGTTGGAAACAGTCTTTCTAGCATGAAATTATGGGTCATTCAGAAATTCCTCAGTCCATTTTACTGTTGACAGCTGATTCTTTCTCAGCCTTTTTTTTTTTTTTTTTTTTTTGCAGCCCAATTCGTGTGGTCAATCAGATGTGCTTCAGTATTTAATCCAAGATGGAAATAGTGACCAAAAGAAAAAGAGAACTTGAAGCTCTGAGTAGACCTCAAAACCAAAACCAACAAAAATATTTTTCTGCCTATTAGCATCTTAATAAGATTGAAGTTGAGCCTCTAACTCACTGGTTTTTAATTTGGCTCCAGATATTGCTTTTCTGCATGTCACATTGCCTGATGAGAACAAAAGAACAAAAAATTTGCAGTGTCATTCCATTTGTTCTTTGTCCTAATTCTCCAAAGCAGACATAACCCTCTTTCTCTCTGTTTCTTTCTGTCCCCCAGTGCTGGAACTTTGCCTGTTACCTTCCGTTGCCTAGAAGAAAATCTAGGGATCGATAAGCGTGTGACCAGATTTGTCCTCCCAGTTGGAGCAACCATTAACATGGATGGTACAGCCCTTTATGAAGCGGTGGCCGCCATCTTTATTGCCCAAATGAATGGTGTCATTCTGGATGGAGGCCAGATTGTGACTGTGAGGTGAGAAAGTGGATGGGGACAGGGCGAAGGGGGATGAGGACAGCAGAGTGACAACCTTCTACCCTGTTGCATCTCCACACTAACTCCATTTGACAGAGGCTACTTGAATTTCAGTTTTCCTAGTGGATGAAGGAAATAACAGAGGAGGAATTGTTGGCCACCTTCAAGGGGAAAGGTTGTGACAGAAAAGCAGCAGACTCATATGAATCCCTTCTGTTTGTATTACACATATTGACTCTATCCAGCAATTGAATATTATTTGATTATTGACAATCTTGTGGTACAGGCAGGACAATTATTTCTATGCCTATTTAATAAACAAGGAAACTTAGGCTACAGGAAGCATGGATATTTGTCCGAGGTTACACCGCTAGTCAGTCCTGAGTTGGCAAGGCTTTAACTGGGGCTGACATCGGCTGATTCTGGGTCTAATTTTTCTTTCATTAAATATTCTTCCTTTAGTATTCCAGGCAGTGATGGCAGAAATTATGAAATGCTGGAAGAAACGATTCCTCAATATGACATATAACATTTTATTACAAATAAATAGCACATATTTTTGTTTTTACCAAAGCTATTTAAAAAAATTCAGAACACTCCCAAGAGGTCATTAAAAATGCATTGCTTCTCTACAAACTTAAAGATCACATTTACTAGCCAGGCCAACTTTTTAGCTTCTTGCTTAGATGTTATTTAAAACATCAGTCTTCAAATGGTTCGTTGTATAGACATTATAGCATGAAATAAAACTCTTTGCAATCATCATTTTAAGATTATCATTCCCAGTCCAACTAAGAGTTCAGATAAGTTAGAAGACAATTTTTGGCTTTGATTAAAGTCAAACTAAACAAGACAAAAGTAATGAGCTGGCTACTGGTCTTATTCATGTCCTGTTTCTACTCCTAGATTCTCCTTATCTGCAAATAAGGAAGATATTCAGAATTAGGGACTGTAAATTGGTAGTTCATGGGCTGAAGCCAGCTCAGAGTCTCACTTTGTCTGCCCTACAGTATGTTGTAAAAAGTTAGAATTTTACTGTCTTGTAAGATGGGTTCTTTCCAGTTCTCAACAGCCTCCCCTGCTCCCTGTTATTTGTACCTGGTCCTTGTCACCTACACCACTGTTTGGCTCTTTAAGACAGTTGAGTTTGTGACCTTTGGATTCTATGATTTACGTTTTCTTTCCTCCTCTGAGATTCCACGAGATCAGTAAATGCAGGGGACAGGAGGATCACGTTCTGTGCAACAAAGGCACTTAGAGAAGGAAAATTTCAAAACCTGTGACATCCAAGGCCCAGGCCCAGTCTGAGAAAAACAATTAAGTAGATACTGAAACATACTTTTAGTCCCTAAAATGAGAGTAACTCCACTCTTTTGGAACTTCTGAGGTGGCAGTCTCTTTACATATGTCACCTTGAATGTTTCCAATAATCCTGGAGAGAAGCATAGTCACCATCTCCATTTTTCAGAATAGTGAAGTGAGGCTCAGAGTATTTATATGACAAACCTAAGTCTCTATGGGTGCTAGAGGCAGGAGGCAAATCAACTCCATGGCCAACTTTTTTCTGACTCATCATCCCTGCTTTCTGACTTTGACACAAAGGAAAATGCTAGAATCTTTATTTGTTGCTTCCCCCTCCACTGGATGGTCAGAAGAGGCAGAGGCCTTTTGTTAAGATTAAGCTTTTTCCAAACCCTAGATAACACTGTCAACCTTTACTTCAGAAATGCTGGTGATAATCAGGTGTCTGGTTGGCCCACTATTTATTTGACAGATCATTCTCTGGGAGACCTTTAGTGGCCTATGGGTCACTTCAGGAGACTTCTCCTAAGAGATGGGGGCCATGCATGTCTGATTTCTCTACAGGCTGTGCTTCTTGAACACTCCAAACACAAGGGCTGACCAATGTCTACAGTAATACTGGAATTTGTGTGTTCTGCTGGCTAATATTGCAATGGAACCATGTGTCAGAACTTGGCTTGATCTCTCCAGCTCTGAGGTGTTTAAGAAGCCCAGGGACATTTTTATTGGCTCACCCATTTCTCATCTCCCCTTATGACTATTCCAAAAGATTTGTTAAATATCCCATATGCATCTGAGCTCAGTTTGGCAATGAAATCAGAAAACAGAAAAGGAAAACTTACCATGTACAACACACAATATGAAAACATAAATAAAAATCAGATTTATTTTCTCAGCAAGAATGCAACAGCTGAAAAGTTTCCTAGAAGCTGTCTTATCAAATGCCTTTCATCTAGTAGATAAGGAAAGGGAGGCTCAGAGAATAGGTCACACAAAACCAGATAGAGGAATCTTCAAATTCAGGTTTCCCTGAATTATGTGGGCCTCCATTTATTGAGAATGTTAACTTGTGTTTGTAGAAAGAGACCTGGAAAATAGGTGTTGGGTTTTATATTTTGCAGATGGAGAAAATGAAGTGCAGGAAAGTGAAATAACTTGTCTAATGGAAGTGGTAAAAATGGGATTTGAATCCAGGTCATCCACCTCTGGGGTCTGGCCTTTAACCACCGCACACAGTACCCACACTATTCTAAACTGTTGGTTTGCATATGTTAATTTATCTAATCCTTACAACCACTTCATGATGTATGCCCTATAGAGGGACCTCAGTTTCCTCATCTCTGCAATGAGGACGACAATCACACACTCCAGGGTGTTTGAGAGCATTGTACTGGTGTATAGTATAGTCAGCCATCAATACACATGAGCTGTTAGAATTGTTACTATTAAAATACAACAGGACTCCTGTAATATTTAAAAAAATGTGGCAGTGACATAGTGAGTGTTATGAGTTTTCTCACGATGGAAACTTTGCTTCAGGTCAGATTCTGAAGCCTTCTACATCATGTCCTAACAGAGAGCATGTGAGACTGCCAACTCCCTTACTTTAAAACTCCAAGGGCTTAAACCCTTTACCAAGTAAAAATGGTTTCTGGTCCCTTGATTCCTGGTCTTGACGCAACCCTGGCTCCCCATCAAGTTCATTCTGTCAGGAATTAAGAGATGGGAGTGACTAAGTGACTCGGTTGTGCTGGAAGGTTTCAATTTTATCTACGTAGCGTTTATATTAATAATGATAGTGCTGAGAATTTTCACTCAGGAAAGGATAAGGTTGGCCGTGTATATTCAAATATCTGGTCTCTGGCAAGTGCTGCCAAATCTACCTTAATGGTAGATACCACAAGGGCTGCCTCTGTGGGACCTGTATAAAGTGTGTGCAGTTCACTGCTGGAAATTTATTTGGAGAAAAATAACCAAGTCCAGCTTTATGCTGTTACCAGGTAAATCCTTCATGCTTTCCTTCCAAGGATCCCAGCATATTCATTAGGTCATAGAACTTCCAGGATGGGGGTGGGAATCAGAGACATTAAGAGCCAGCAGGGATTTGGAATCAAGCTGACGAGTGTTCAAATCCCAGCAGATCATGTTCCAGCTGTGTTACCCTGACTTTCTCCGTCTAGCTAGTCCACTGTTTCCTCACGATGAAGCCAAGTATTACCACACATGTATCTTGCAGGATGACTGGGAGGTTCTGCTTTATGTTGTGTATATAGCACCCAGCACAGTCTCCAGAACTGGCCATAAAGAAGTGAGTGGAAGGCCCAGCAAAGCAGAAAGGGTAGAGGGGCAGTATTGCCTAAGGCGACTTTGCAGCTGTTGCTTGGAATTACACAGACGCTGTGCCCATGGGAAGATGAAGGTATCACTGGGGCGAAGGAACTGACTCCCAGGAAGAACTTTCTTTATAGGATTTGTCTCACACAACCAAAAATAAGCCAGATAAAATGGCTACAGTGCAAAGGATGTGTAGAGTGATTCATAACAGAAGAAACTGATGCTGTAAATAAAATTCAGAGGCCAAGATCACTGGAACTTGGAAACATTCCCTTCCCTGCTATTCTGTGTTTCTTGGGGGAAATGGTTGAGAATTCCCACCTTCCAGCTCTGGGGCTTTTGGGAAGTTTCCATTGCAAAGCAGTCTTGCCCTTCCCCTGATAAAAATGACAATTCAGTTTTCCCAGGGAGGTACAGTGTGACTGGCCTCTTCAAAATGCATCTATCCTCATTAGTTCCTGAAAGCTTCTGGCTATTCTGTGCATGAGATACCATTATTACCTCAATTTTTAAGATGAGAAAATCAAGGCACAAAGAAGTTAGGGTACCCAGAGTCATGGGGTTAATAAGAGGGTTGGGATTTGAACCTGGGTTGTTGAAGTGCAGAACTTTGAGACTCAGTACACACTGTGTCTGCTGATGCAGATGAGTTCAAAGAAGATGTAGTTTTCTAAACCCAGATACCAGATCCATATTAATGAAAGGGGAGGGGCAGAGCACAGAAGGGAACAGATGCCCAAGACAGGTATCCGCACTGACCGCGAGGGATGGCATCATGAAAAACTCAGCTCAACTCACGAAATCTCCAGGGGCCTTCATTTCCTCCAGGGTAGGATTAGGTTAATCCCTGTCCCTTCCCACTCCCTGTAAAATCCCAGGGTTCTGTTCTCAAAGATGACCTAGGCTGGCTCTCATTCTGGAGGACAAGTGTCTACTCAGAAATTTTATAACCATAAAGAAAACAAACTCCCTTTTCTTTACAGTAATTGCAAAAATCAAGTTGGGCATCCTTCATTTTAGAAACACCCCTCCTTTAGAAATGACAGCTTTTATAAATGGCATCCATAAAAGACACTGCTCTTTGCTGGGCTTCAGAGACCCCCCTGGTGTCTAGACAGAGCACTTGAACCCTAGGTTAACCTCCCAGAGACAGACCTGGAAATGGCCTTGCTTGGAAAGAAGACAATGGGATATTTCGTAATGAAAGCTTTTCTTTATTCCATTATCGTTGCTTGGCACCTTCTTTCCGAATAATATATTTTCCAGCCCGTGGACAAGCATCCAGGCAACTGAAGCTTAATGTCATTTGAAATCTGTTGATTTCTTCCCCTGATGTCCACTCAGTTGGGTCTGGATATTTCCTATTCTGAGTTCTCATGTTAACATTGGCAATGACCTTCTCAGACTCTTGCCACATAGTCCAAGCGACTCTGGTGCTTGTGGAGACATAAAGGCGTAAGCAGAAATGAATGCAGTTGTGTTCCCGTGGGAGGGTTAGGGTGATTTATTTTTCTTCCTTAATATTTCCTTGCCTGCTTTTAGAGCTATAGTTACCTTATTTGAGCCCTGTGATCGATTAGGCTAACTGGATACCATGATGAGAATAGGCTTTAATCCATAAACTTATAAGTTTCTATCACAGTTGAGCAGAATCCAAAAGACACCCTAATTCCTCCTTTGGACTTCTGTGTTCCTCGGGGAGGAGAAGGGATTTTTTGGCTGGAGGAAAATTGGAATTGAAGATTTTCAGGGATGGTTTTGCCAAGACTCTTCTTCCCATGACCTGGCCTTCTCTGTTCTCACAGCCTCACGGCCACGTTGGCGAGTGTTGGTGCAGCCAGTATTCCCAGCGCCGGGCTGGTCACCATGCTCCTCATTCTGACAGCTGTAGGCCTGCCGACAGAAGACATCAGCCTGCTGGTGGCTGTGGACTGGCTGCTGTAAGTGCCTGCAGAGGGGCTTCTGCTGGGGGTTGTGAGTGCTGTCTTCCAGGGGTGGACAGGTGGCAAGGATACAATGGAGACCTTAGCTAATCCCATGGCACCCCCTCCTCCCTGGCTGCCTCCCCCCTTTCCTCTAACATTTACTGAGTGTCCACTTAGAAACCAGAGAAGAAAAAGAGGAAACTCTGAGGGCCTCACAATCTACTGGAGGAACCAGATAAACTGCAATACCAAGTTAAAAGTGAGTAGTAAGGAACAGACAAAAAAATCTCCAATCATGTATACAAAGCCAGATAGAAAGGAGCACATACCACATGATTCTATTTACATGAAGTTCTAGGAAAAGATGATATAATCTTAGCACTAAAAAGAGGTCAGGATTGTCTGAGTTTTGGGGTAGAGGTGTAGAGATTAACTGGGAAGGGGCACAAGGGAACCTAAGGAGTGATAAAAATATTCCATATGCACAGATGTCTGCATTTGTCAAAACCACATCAAACCACACACTGAAAATGAGTATGTTCTATTGTATATAAATTACACCATAAAAACATATTAAAAATAGCACACACAAAAAAGCATAGTGGTGGAGAGAGACATCCATTCCAGTCTAGGATGCAGAGGCACAGTGGAGAAGGACAAAAAACAGTGAAAATGGTTCCTGAATTTGAGTGCTCGCTCTGTGCTTGTATGTCCTCTTTTAACAATTGTGAAAGATTGGGGTTATTATTTTCATATTATAGATGAGGGAACTGAGGCTCAGAAAGGTAAAATGATTTGGAAATGAACAGAGATTTGACTTTAGGCGTACTGGGTTCTGGAGTCTGCCATGTTCTTGTTCATGGCCATATTCAAGCTTTAAAATGCAATGATAGCTGAGCTGAATCATACTTGACAGGTAGAAATTACCCAAGAATATGTAGTGGAGGGAAACAGAACATTCCAGTCAAGGCCAGCCTGTGCTGAGGTACGGAGGCTACTAACAGTGTACCTAGACTGTGAGGCCCTATAAACGAGAAAGGCGAGGCAAGATGGACAGCCTTGAAGCTCTGCAGGGAAACTTGGACTTGACCTTGGACGTGTAGCCCAGCTACATTTCTGATGAAAGACGTTTTCTGGCCACGCTTGAAGGTAGACAAGTCTAGCCAGGTGGTCCCCAATAGGGAATTTGGAATGGACTTTCTCTATAGTCCATTTCTCACATTTGGGCACTGCTGCTCTGTGAGAAGTACTCTGATACCTCCTGTCCAGTTGTGGGGTTAAATGGTAGCGATGCCTTAGGTTTTAGTGTCAGAGGTACAGAGTGACAAGTGCTGGCACAGAGGTCTGAGGCTAAAGTGCCCACATTGGCTTTTTTGAACAGCCTTATACACCAGTGCAATGGTCCTGACATTTATTCGCATGAATTTTAAGAGCCAGAAGCCACATTTTATGGATTCGAGTTTGTACTTCCTCCCTACTTCCATTCTCCCAAAGAGAGAAAAAAAAAAATCAAGAGACAGACAGGAAAAAGTACATCCAGGAAGGTAGAAGAAAGCCTGGTTTCTCCATAAAACGTGTCTGCTGGTGTGCAGGCAGGGGGGTTACGTTAGAAGAAAGAAGGGGCTCTCTGGAGGAGTCACGTTATCTTCCTAACTGGCTCTTTCCTCATCAGAGAAATGGGTTGGAAATGGGAAGGTGAAGAGCAAACTAAATCATCTCAGGTCTGTGTCTGTGCAGCTCTCAGGAAGTGGGGGCTCCACCCTGCTAACTCGCCCTGTGTGGGCACCAAGGGGCAGACTCTCATGGTCTCCCTTCAGACAATGGCTGGAAGGTGCCCTTCCACCTTCCATTGTGATGCAGCTGACAGTCCATGGTGGGGTCTGGGTGGAAGGGTTGGGATGAAGGAGACAAGGAGTGGGGTCGGATTTAGGTGGGGAGGAGGCAAAAGAGAAATGAAGACCTTTGCAGTGGTTGTGGGGTTGAGCAGGAGCTCGGTACGTGTGTGCTGACCTTGACCACAGATGCTGTGTGGCCCTCAGGGTCTTTCCACACAGAAGACAGGGAAGCGCTCCGATTCCGCTCCCTTCTTCCATGACTTGCTGCTTCTTTACACCCTGGCCTCCTTGTCTGTTGAGTCCCTCTACTCATGTTGTCCTCCAAGGTCCCTTGCCTGTTGTGATTACTTTGCCTGGTCTCTTCTCGATCTTGTTTCTGAGGCCTTAAGTCCACCAGGAAGAGATTGATCTTTTATAAGGCTGCACCCCATCAGAATGCAAATGCCTTTGGGTTGAAAAACATTCAATAATATTTTCAAGAATGAGGAAAAGGAGCTGACATCCGGTGGGGACTGCAGTGCCTTTCCATCTGCTTTCATTTATTCCTTAAAGAGCTCCATGTTATATTTCACAGATGAGAAATGGGCAATCAGGAGGGTCAGTCTCTTGCAGAGGACCATGTGTGGCCAGGTCAGAGCCCTTTACCCCACCCAGGCTGTTTCCTCATTTGAATCAAGCAGTTTACTGGTGGAGAAGAGGACCACAGAGGTCCAGAGCTGGTGAGGCTAGGGAAGACATAACTACTAAGGTCCCTCGTGCTTTGGTTTGGATGTCTTCCAAAACTCATGTTGAAATTTAATTTTTATTGTATCATGCTGAAATTAAATTATATTCTCAGAATTAAGAGGTGGGAGCTTTACAAGTTGATTAGACCACTAGAGGTGGGATTGGTGCCATTGTGAAAGGGTGACTTTAGCTCCCTTCTGTCTTTGCCCTTCCACCTGCCATCATGTGATGATGCAGCAAAGGGTCCCTGGCCAGATTCTGATGTCTTTATCTTTCTGTTCTCCAGAACTGTGAGAAAATAATTTCTGTTCTTCGTAATTACCCAGTCTCAGTAAGTGTTACAGCAGCACAAATGGACAGAGCCATCCCTGGTTCTTCATCATAACCAAAGTTTTTTTGGTTTGACCTGTTTTCGCTTCCTTTCTCAGCATTAAAACAAAACAAGGAGCCTAAATGGGGACAAATGGGGCATGCTCAAGGCCTCACTTAGAACTCAAGTCCTCTGGCCCCAGTAGGTCTGACATTGTGGACCCTGTCTTGCTGGCAGGCATTTGCTCTCAGTTCTATTGGATGAGCGTGACTTCATGCAACATTCAAGACCCTGCCTACTTCTGACCTAAATGTTAGCAAATGCAACCGGAGGGCTGGGTCCTCTGGGATCACCTGATGCAGGTGATCACATGCTCACGCTTGCACAGAAAAGCAGGGCTGACACATGGGGGCAGAAGGGAGTTGGCTGAATAACAACTATAAAAAAAAACTGATGATATATTTGGATTATCTATATTGAAGAAATCATAAGAGAAAACTATCCTCTTTTCAAACTAGAAAGAAAAGAGCACATGAAGAGCTCTTCTCTACTTCTGGGGTTCTGATCCCAGATGGGGGGAAAGGAAGGCATGTGGTTGAGGGAAAACAAGGCCAAGGGGCAGGAGACCTGGCTCTGAGCTCTGCACTTACCTTCTATGGGACTGGAGCAAATTTCTCACTCTCTGGGCCTCAGCTTTGCCGTGTACGCAATAAAACAATGACTTTGGCCTGAATGCAGGAATCTAAACCCAATATCTTCGGGTACCTTCTGGTTGTGAGTCCTGATGTTAAGATTCTGCTGGTGAAGGATGTTTGTATACAAATAAACATGAGTATTCCATTTAAGAAGGAAAGAAAAAGGGAGGGTTGGGGGTACTGGGAAGATAGGCATCTGAGCCTGTAGCTGGGTCAGGTCTGCTTTGAATTAGTAATGGTGCCACATTCTTTCTCACCAGCTAGAGGAGTTCTGGAAACGAGCTCTTAGGGTAGGCTCCATGGTGTTTGGGTGCTGGTCAGTGTGTAGGTTGGGGTGGGGCTTGAGTTGAGGTGGTGGCAAGGGGGAGGCTGAGAGAGTTTCTCAGAAAAGTAGTTGGTAGAGGAAAAGCAAAGAAAAAGATGGGGGAATTTTTGTCCTCTTTAGGCAAAGTCTGTACGCTTTTATAACTCTAGCAATTTTTCAGTCTAAAACCAAACAAAGCTTCAGTGACATTTAATGTGTCACAGTGCTTGCCAGCCGCTGGACACCAGCCAGCCTCATTACTGCCTGCGAAGCCCTGGATACTTTTCAATGGGCAGGCTTAGCTGATCTGTAAATGTCATGGTGAAATCCAAGATTTCAGAGCCCTGAAAAGTGCCCAAGTCCTAGAACAACAGATAGGCAGGACTGGTTAAAAGCAGAACCTTCCCCTGGATCCAGGAAGCCATTTGTGTGGGGGAAACCCTTGGCAGATATTTATAAGAGAGCTCACTGACACCCCCACCACAGAGACAGGATGGAGTAAAAACTTGGAGCCCATATCAGGGAGAGGTAGTAAGTAATTCGGTCTGGCTATAGGTTGAAAAGAAATCTAAACCCAATATCTTTGGGTGCCTTCTGGTTGGGAGTCCTGATGTTAAGATTCTGCTGGTGATGGATGTTTGTATACAAATAAACATGAGCATTCCATTTAAGAAGGAAAGAAAAAGGGAGGGTAGGGGATGCTGAGCCTCTCTTCCACACTCACATTTGATAGTGTTGGGGCAGGTACAGTTGAGATGGCCCACGAAGAGTCCTCATCCTGCAGGACAGACTCTGAAGCTCCTCTGAAGCCTCTCTGGAGGGAATAGAGTTTTGGTTCTCAAACTTGAGTGTGCACCAAAATCTGTTGCAGAATCTGTATTGGGGCTCAGTAATTGTCACTTCTAACAAGTTCCCAGGTGATGCTGATGATCAGTCCAGGGACCTCACTTCCAGAAGCAAGGAACTAGAGATCCTGATAAGAGTTCCTGATGGTGGTCATAGAAGCCCCTCTGCTCTTTTTTGAGAAACTCTTCACAGTTTCTGCATCCATTCAATAAAAATTCTTCAAAAGGACACAGAATGCTAAGAGCTAATTTTCAATGAGTGTCCTTAAGTGTTACCTATTGCTCTAAGCACTTGACATGAATTTGTTTAAAAGTGGTAGTACACAATTAGGCAGCTGATAGTATTGACTTATCCCAGTTTAGTGGATATTAAATGTGTGAACTCGGATTCAGACCCAGATGACCTGATTGGGTCACCCCCATTGCTTGGGGGTTCCAGGTCTGCCAATGTGCATTCGTACACACACAAACACACTCTCACACAACTGACTTAAACTCCACTCCATGCCTGATTGAAAAGAAAACTAATTCCCACATCTGTCTTATCTTTGAAGATTCCAGGCCCGTCTGTTGATCTTAGTCTTTGATTTCAGCACATACACTGAATTCTCCTCATTTCTACCTCCTGCCTTATCTCTACTCTCTGTCCAACCTCACTGTGAAAGGTAACCCCTATCCCACTGAGTCCTTCCCCCTCCACTAATGTGTCCCTGCCTTGGGGCAGTACAACTACAGATCAAGGAGACAGAGTAGGGGGTAGCTCTATACAGCAAAATCATTTCTAACATATTACAAAAGAAATGTGTGTTCACAGAAAGGGGAGAGAGCAAATCTCTGGAGAGTGAGAAAATGAAAAAGTTTCCTTTACCTGCCATTGAATCTCAACTGCTGATTCTCTGAAGTACTGTAGTCACCATTAATAATGTCACGTAGCACAGGAATTAAAATTTTAATATTAGGCATCCCTTTTCTTAAAATCAACAACAACAACAAACCTTTTTATGTTCCCAGCCTCTGAGCATCTCCCTGCCCTGTTTCCACCTTTCTTGGCCTCTCACTGTCTTGCTGGATCTCCTCGATCCCCATCTGTTTGGTTCTTCCCCCAGCTCTCTGGATGCCTCTCTTATTTTCAGTTGCAAAACAGTTTGGGCTGTCTGCATCTCCCTCCACCTCCAAGGTTATGCCCTTTTCACATCCAAAGTTTCCAGCCAGACATCTTACTAAATAAAAACCAGTTCTCTAGTCTCTAGAGTTCCCAAAGTAAAAGTCCATCCCATCTTACTTCCTTCATATACCCATCTCCCAACTTTCCCCACACCATCCCGGGCCTGAAGGAACAGTCATTGGTTTCTACATCCTCAGATTCAACCAAGAGTGGACATAAAAAAAAAAGAAAAAAAAAAAATCTGTGTCCGACTGAACACATACAGTTGTTTTTCTTACCATCACCCACTAAACAGTATAGCAAAACAACAGTCATAGCATTTCTGGTGTTTTAGTTACTCTAAGCAACCTAGAGATGATTTAAAGTATACGGAAGGATCTGTGTAGGTTATATGCAAACACCAAGCCATTTTGTGAAAGGAACTTTCACAAAGTTCCTCTATGAGCATCTATGCATTGGAGATCCACGTGGAGTCCAAGAATCAATCTCCCACAGATCCTGATAACTATAAAATATGGTCACAGCTCAAAGAGTTTATAGTCTAGTACTGAAGTTAAAAAAAAAAAAATCCCAAGAGATGTGGTCAAGAAATTCTAACAGCATATGCTAGTTGCTAAAAGAGGAGTGTGCATAAGATTTGGTTGGGGAATTAAGGAGGAAGTGATCTCATTTGCTTTTTACTTGAAGTAATAATAGTAACACGCTGAGCAGTTGATGGCTGGCACCTACTTTGTGCCACGTAAGCCTTTCATGCAGAGGGTTTGTGGAGCACCTCTCAGACGGTGATGATGATTGTCTTGTCCTGTGTCTGGAGCTGGGTATTGATTTCCATATTTTGCAAGTGAGAAACGTGAGTGGGAAAGGTTAAGTAACTCACCTTGATGGATCCAGGGTTGCAGCTCAGTCCGAGATCCAAAGTTCACACTCTTGACCCAAGGTCAGAGGGGAGTCTCCTTCCCTTCCTTAACCCCACATGGCTTTAGCCCTTTATTTTCCCCCAGGCCTGGGGTTTTAGGTGACCTCTCTGCCACACGGTACCCTCATGACAGTCCCTTAGCACCCTGCCTTCTGAGAGCAGGCACTGTAGTTTGTTTTCAGTAAGTTGAATCATATGAAACTGCCAATATTTGGCCTCTTTAGAATTACAAAAATGGCAATTTCTGTGGTATGACCTAATACAAAGGATCAGAGGACTCATGTGCAAGCCAACCTCCTCAGCTCTGTTTTTCTTTGAGAAACAGGCTTTTCTGACAATCCCACTTCTTTCTTGCCAAAGGATTTAGACCAGGAGATAGAGAAGAAACAGAGCACCTTGGCAATTATTTTTCTTCCCATGAGCAGACCCAGTGACTGTGCAATCACTGTCAAGCCCCCCTTCCATCTTTGGTTCCTGGCAGCCCCCAAAGGACAGCTGTGTCATCTAGTGAGTCCACTAAATGCAAGATTCTTCTCTCACCTCTGTCTTCTTCTTGCAATCCAATCACACAGCATCCAGACCCAAAGACAGGGTCTATACCTCTATTTTTTTTTTTTTAATCTGGACAACCTAAAAGTTGCTGAGGTCAACATAAAAGACACAGTTCCCTGAGAGGCCAGGGGTGATCATGAAGGAAAATGAAAGTACTTGCTTGTGGAGAAACTTTCCAGATGTGCACCATAAATTCCCACATCCTGCTTTGGACTTCCCCTGAGTTGGTCAGACATTCCCCTAGGTTCTCTGTGATGCTGTTTGTCAGTACATTCAGAAAGAAAGATCCAGACAGAGGAGCCACGATGGACCTCCTGGCCTGGGCATCCTGTGAATTTTCCCAGTATACTTTGTGGCAGAGAAACCTGGCCCTGACAGGGCTCTAATAGCATCGCGTAATCCAAATTTGCAAATTTGCATCTTGCTCTTCACCAGATCTCCTTTCGCTGTTGCCATTTCACTTAGACATCTGCATAAACTTACTGTTCACTCCTCTTCCGTAGAGGTGGGACAGAGTCCTTCTGCCAAAGACATGACCATCATCCCCACTTTGGAGCCCATCCTCTCAAATCTCCCTAGGGGCCCAACTCTGTACATGATCCCCTCTTCTCTATACCTTTAGTTCCTCTTCCACCAATTCCTTCTCGTTAGAATTTAAACATGTTCAAATATTCCACATCTTAAAATAAAAGCAAACCAAAAATTCTTCGTCAAACATTCCTTCTCCTCATCTTCATAATAAATCTTCTGGAATAAAATGATTACGTATAATGTCCCCCAATTCTTCACTTCACGATTATTTACCTATAGTGAACCGACTTCTGTCCCTACCTCCATATAGAAACTGCCCTTAGCACATCAACAACAGGGGCATCTTTATGGCTGAAACCAAGAGACGCTTCTCCTTGACCTCTAGGCAGTACTTGGCATTGTCCACGGCACCCTTCTTTTTAGAACATACTTCTTTTTATTCCTTTGCTCATTCCTTAAATGTTAGTTGCCCTCAGTGATCTAGTCTGCTGTGTCTGCTCTTCTCCCTCTACATTCTCTCTGAGGGTAAACCAACACTCCTGTGGCATTTATGGTTACGTCTATATAATGATCCTAATTTATGTCCTGCATCCCAGGTGTGTCTGGTGACCATCAGTATATATTCCTAGTCACCTGTGGTACATCACCTCTTGACTAAGTCACACGCTCCACGCTCAATGTGTTCAAACTGAAATGAGAACCCTTCCCACCCGAGTTGGTCATGCCCCCAATGCTTGACTGTTCTTCTTCTGTATTCCTTACAACCAACTAGTCCTCTCAAGTTCTTTAATTCTATATCCTAAATCTCCATCTAATTCATCTGTCTGTATACCTAGTACATCCTCATTAACTGGTCCCTCTCTCAGTCTAGTCCTTATTTAGCCCATAAACATGATCTTTCCCTTAAATGGCTCCTAACTACACTTTGGGTAAAGTCCTAGCTGTCTGAATTTGACTCTTAAGGCCATTTGTGACTTAAGTTAATTCTTATTTTCTGCTTCTTTTACTCTATTCAGTCATCTTGAATTCTTTGGAGTGCTCCCTTCTCTTAGATTTCGTGTTTATTTCTCGTCTCTCCAAAGCTCTATTTTTTGGACTCATCCTTTGGGCCCAACTCAAGATATGTCTACTGGAAGCTTTTCCTGTGCCCCATGTGTAATAGAGTATCCCACCTCTATAACCCTATAGCCCTCAGTACTCATTCCTATTAAAACATTGATTTCACTCTCATGTGGAAGACAAGAAAGTGAGGTTCTTGGGAAAAAGGAAGGGTTGGCAGGGTCTTGTTTTATTCTTTGCTGTCCTGAACACCCTGCACACACTAATATGCTCATTGGCATCTGTTGAAGGAATGAATTCATTAACAAACAAACTCAGCAAGTATTGGTGTTGATGGTTTCTTCTTTTTACTTAGCTATTGAGAGAATGTTTGCAGAATGTTAAAAAGAATGTTTGCAGGTTCATGGGTTCTTGCAACCTGTAATGAGTACTTCAGACATACTGAGTGTTTCTCTGATCATATTGAACCCTCACAGCCTCCTGTGAGGTTGGGAATAGCTTCATTCCCTACTTCCTGCTCAGGTGAGAAGTGATTTTCTCAGGTGAGTCAGAAGATGTGGGCTAAGGCTCCAACCCCAGGTCCAGGGCCCTTTCTATTTTGATTTTGGCAGCTACATCAGTCTGCTTTAATTCTACTCAACTCTGTCTTCCATCCATTCCTGTCCTGATGGCTGTTTCCAAGAACTGATGGAATTAAAGACAGATGACTGTACAACCGTGGGAAAGCTCATCCAGAAATCCTATCCCAAAAACTTGACTCAGTGGCTGCTTTAGGTGAGAAGAAATCTGGTTTCAAAAGTTAAGGGTTGAAGAAACAGGAGTCTGTGAACTTTTGAGTGAATGTGCCTTTATTAAACAGAGAAGTCATGAACTTTGAGCTTAGTATTTTATGCTGTTGTCCACGTAATGGTGAATGGGGGTTATACACAAAAGGAAAGGAGCCAGGATATACTGAGTATAAACTACGGGTCATGAACTGACTTTATCTTTCCCAAATCCTATGAAATAGATATTTGGGCTGTATGAGGAAAATTCTGGCCGAGCAAGTGTTTTAGCCCATTCAGGGTGCTGTAACAGTATGCCATGAAATAGGTGGCTTATAAGTAAGGGAGGTTATTTCTCACCATTCTGAAAGCTGAGCAGTCCAAGACGGAGGAACTGGCAAATACCGTGTCTTGTAGAGCTCGCTTTCTCGCAGATAGTTATGTTCTCACTGTAATCTCACATGGTCTATGGGGAAAGGGATCTCTGATGGGCATATTTTATAAAGGCATTAATCCCATTCTTGAGGGCCCCACCCTCATGAATTTATCATCTCCCAAAGGCTTCTCCTGCTAATACTATCATTATGGGGACTAGGTTCAATATATAACTTTTGGAGGGATGTAGATGTTTGGACGATAGCAGCAAATCATCCAAATCACATGGTTATTAAGTGACTGAGCTAGATTCAAAATCAGGGCTGTGTAGCTATGAGTTTCTTTGCAACATGTGTCAGGCAGTGGATTCTGGAATCATACTGTGTGTGTTAAATTTGGCTCTATGAGTTTCCTATGACTGGCACTTTGGGAAGCCACTTGATCTCCTCAGAATTCACTTTTTTTTCATGTATTAAATGTGAATAACAGGACCTCCTATGTTTTTGTAGTTATGTTAAGTATGATTTAAGGTACTATCAGTAAAGTATATTCCTATACCTGGTCAGTGTGACATAATCATCGTCATCATCTTAGTCATTATTACCCCATTACCTCTTGCCCATCTATTCTCCAATAAAGCAGGTACTCCTGGATCATGGGATCGATGGGTACTCAGAGAGTTGTTTTTGAAGACTTTATCATTCTTTGGAATTTAACATTTGGTCAAAGGTACCGGACACTTGCCAAGGAGGAATTCAATATCTCTTATCTGAAATATTTGGGACCATAAGTGTTTCAGAGTTCAGTTTTTTTTCTTTTTTTAATTTTTAAATAGTTGCCCTATACACAATGAGATATCTTGGGGATGGACCCCAAGTCAAAAGACCAAATTCATTTGTTTCATGTAACATGCACACATACATGCACACACACGTATGTCTATATCAGATGAAGGTGATTTTATACAATATTTTTAGTGAACCTACATTTTTTTTTCTGTGACCTGTCACATGAGGTGATGTGTGAAATGTTCCACTTATGGCATCATATTGGTACTCAAAACTTTTGGATTTGGGGGCATTTCAGATTTTTGGATTATAGGGTTCACTACTTCCTCAGCAGACCACAACTAGATGATGGCCAGATAACACAGCAAGTTAGTTGGGAGAGCTGTCAGAGTGCCGCAGTCTGGCTGGGCACAAAATCACGAGCCACTCAAGCAGGAACAAACTTTATTTTTTGAAACTGCCTCCAATGTCCGGTATGCGCCCGGGAAGATCACACGCGGCGTTCTCCCGGAACCGCCAGAGGAAGTTCCTCCCCCGGAACTCCCTCCTACTGTACTTCCCCAACCAATGGGAACTCTCCAGGAGTCCAATATCCATATGAATGCAAATCTTAACATAATCATATCATCTCAATGGCTAGCTGGCGTCACCTTTCAACCAAAAATGCCATGCATCATATACTTGGCTCTTAGCATCAGAGGAATTTTCCTATAAGTGAAGTTAGTGTTTTTAGGGGGAGACAGCAGCTTAGCCAGGTATGTTTGGATGTTCTACCAAGGAACTACCAAAAATACATTTGAATTTACCTGATAAAATTTAGAGTAATATTGAAAGTACACATATGTTAAATAATGTCTTTTGGGTCCAGACTAAATGGAAGTCTAAACACTTTGCTATGTTATTTGATCTTTACAAGAACCCTTTTTATTTGGCTGTACTGGTTATTCAGTTTTATAGCTGAGACAACTACAGCTCACAAATGCTAACATGACCAGGGTTGCCCAACATGGAAGGGGCAAATATAGCATTTGAATCCAAGTCAGTCTGCCTCTAGAATCCATGCTTTTTTCTTTTTCTTACTTTGTTCTTTCGAATTTTATTTTAAACTGATACATCAAAACAGAATCATACATATTAACAAGGTAACTAATATTTCAATACACGTATGCACGTTACATGTTTAAATCAGGTTAAAGATATCTGTCTCATTAAAAATTAATCATTTCTTTATGGTGAAAACTTCCAAATCCTTTCCTCTAGCTTTTTGAAATGTGCAATACATTGCTGCTTGCATAGCCACCTATAGTGCACAAGTACACGAGAGCTTCATATTCCTCCCGTCACCATGCATTTCTTGACTACTGTCATATATTGCTCCTCATACCCTTGTACTGGGGCTTCCTAGTAATCTACTTCAAGTGTTGATTTGGTGGATTACCTCAAGACCTTGTCTTCATTTATATACAGACTTTATCACCCTCAGGCAGATTCTCCAGAGCAGAAGAAGGCAAGAACATTCCAAGATGGAGAGATGCTCCTGAGAGTTCAGAGTCAACCCTGATTTTGTCCCCACCCCATGGGCAGCATCTTCCTGCTTGAAATCAGGACAGCTGGTTTATACTTTTCAAACAACAGGCTTTCAAGGGAGCCAGGATAGACTTCTCAAAGTACAGCTTTATTATTATTCTTTCCTGGATGTAGGTTTGAGCACAGGAAATAGAATTTATTTTATACCTGTGTTCCAAGAAAAAAAAAAAAAACACTAAAGTTTACACTTTGCTTGGAACTAATCATAGTACTCATTATTTGAATGGAAGGCTAGAATGTCCTGAACTAAGAATTTCTCAGCAGCATCTTTACCTAATTTCCTTTCTTTTATTTTTTTGTGTTGTTTACTTATTTACAAACTTGCTTAGTAGTTTTCCAGAATCCTTCTCTTTAGGACTTTGAATACCTAGTAAACATGCTAAAAGGATTTTTCACAATGATTTGGTTCATACTTACAGATGGGAGGACATTACTTACTCTTAGAAACTCACTTAACCTTTCTGGCATGGATCTCCTAAGAGGAAGAGTTGTATATCAACCATCATATATTTCAAGTTAGAATCTGCAACACATGACTAGAAGAAGGGCATTCTTAGTACTTTATGGTTCCAGAAACAGTATGGAAGATTCATTTTTTTTAGGTTAATAGAAAAAAGAAGATACACTATTTTTATTTTTCTGGGGCACACAGTCACAACACATATTTGAGAAAATTGTGGCTGGTTTGCTATCCAACAGCAATCTCTGCAGGGTTGGGGGGTGGCAAGCTGGGGGAAAGGGCAGGCTTAGTTTACACCCTTAAAAAAAAAAGATGGGTTTTCTATTACGGAAAAGTTCACAGCTCCTTAGTTGTTTTTAGTAGAATTAATAAAACAAAATCAGCAGAGGTAGTATGGAATCCTTGAAGAACAGTTTGAAAGGATACAATGTCGGGCACAATTAGGTGTGTCTGGAGCCTAGATACCAGTTTTGAGACCGGGACACATTTCTCTCTAATTCTTTCTTCTCCTCTTTTCCTTGGCTGTTTCTTATTGGTTCTTTACCATTCATCGGGCATTTTTTGCTAAGCACTTTACCTACGGTATTTCATTTAGTTCTCACACAAGCCTATAAGAGAAGTGGAAATCAAGGTCCATAAAGGTTAAATAAGTTGGCCCCGGTCAGACAGAGGGAAAAGGTGGAGTCAGAACTCAACCCCAAATCTCTCTTGCTCTAGACCTTGACCTTTCAACCATCACATCACAATGCTTCCTCATTAAACTTCTTCTGTTCTTTATCCCAGGGACAGGATGAGAACTTCAGTCAATGTCGTGGGTGACTCTTTTGGGGCAGGGATTGTCTATCACCTCTCCAAGTCTGAGCTGGATACAATTGACTCCCAACACCGAGTGCATGAAGACATTGAAATGACCAAGACTCAGTCCATTTACGATGACATGAAGAACCACAGGGAAAGCAACTCTAATCAATGTGTCTATGCCGCACACAACTCTGTCATAGTAGATGAGTGCAAGGTACCTTTTTCATTCCTGGATATCGAGACTTGTATATAGTAGTGCATGCTCGACTTCTTTAAAGAACAAAAAACCCCTGCATCCATTACTGACATGTTTTTTTTTAAAAAAAAAAAAAAAACCCATGTAATCTAAGCTTCTATGAGTCCCAGCTCATCTAACTCTGTGTCTAACATGGCAGGAAATCAAGTCTGACACTAAAAGAACCAATCTGTTGCTTGTTTCATCTATGTGATGTGTTACAACCGTTCTCATTCCGGCATCAACCTACTCTACTAATTGGTTAGCCTTCTTGACTATTTTACCCAAGAATGTGGAGATGGCTAGAGCTCTTCTGGCTTCTCAATCTTCTATTCCTTGAATGGAACATTGAGAAAATACCACTCAATTGATACCGCATGAGTGTTCCTCTTTGTTGTATATAAAATTGGTAAAAAGTGTGCCCATAGAACTTTGCTTTCTCTTAATTATTTTTTTGTGGGAAGGGTAAGTTTTGACCTGGCAGTACTTTGCTCCCAAAATAGGGAAGCAATTTCAAGTGAAGAAAAACTATCCTTCAGAACAATTATCCAGATAAGTCTTTTAAAAACACTGTATCTCACATACTACCTAGCAGCGCCATCTTTTTCTACAGCGTGGATGTACTGGGTTCTTCTCCAGGCTGTTGGGGGCCAAGTCTTCAAGCGTGATGGGCTCTGCCTAGCCTTCATTGTAGCTAACTGGACCTTGTTAAAGACAGAGTGTTATGACCAGAGTAAAGCAAACTTGGAGAAACCCTGGCAGGTGGGCAGAGTCAACTTGGGTCTGGTTTGCTAAAATGATTCCATGAAGCAACTGAGGACAATCTGGTCCCACCACAGATCTCTGGTACCTTTTTAGCTTTATTTATTTATTTATCTGGTACTGGGGATTGAACCCAGAGGTGCTTAATCACTGAGCCACATGCCGTCTCTGGTACCCTTTTGATTCCTGTTGATATAATCACATTAAATCTTTGATTCTTTCCTGTGTTATATCTGAGCCATTCCAAATACATACCCTGATTTGTGACAGACATCTAAGGAAGCAATTCTCTTCACTGGACTGTGTCATAGGTCTGGAATTCTAGTGGACCAGGCACAGTCTTCTGTTTATCTCCTCTGCATCAGGTACATGGGTGGGTGAGCAGGGGCTCTGATACAAATCAGAGAAGAAACCTACCCACCAAGAAGCCATTGCATGAATTATTGGACTCAGTGAAAATAATTTAAATTTTTTAAAATTCACATCTACCTAAAGGGCATGATCCATTCATTGGAATTAGTGTTTTTCAGAAGTGAAAACACTATTCCCCATTGAAATGTTCGTCAAGGGTCCACATTCTCATGGAATGGATTTATATTCTATTATATTTCACAAATACTTATCATGTGCCTTGTAAGGTTTAGTTGAGTGTCCCCACCTCATGTCTGGGACATCCTGCATTTTGATCATTCATCAAGTTTTTACTGACAAACCCCTTAATTAGGCACTAGAGGACAGTGAACGGAATGTACAGTGTTGTAGAGAAGATAGGACTTGAACTCAAATCATTGACATGTAAGAAAAAATTGCACGAGACAAAATGGCAATAATCATATATATTTTTTTAATTTCACAGTCATATGTATGAGGAATCCTAGTGGTTAATTGCCTGTGTCATAGCCCTTTTGGAATGTTTCAAGAGGTTTCTTAATATTGTCAAGAACATGTTTTGAAAAAAAAAAATAAAGGTGTATGTGCATGGAGATGTCTTTACAGTTAAAGCTTCCTGATTTTTTTTTTTCTTAAAGGACACCAGGAGAAATTTGCTTCATTTTTAAGCAAAATATTTCAAACTCTAAAAGGAGATGGTTGTGAATTATTCCTGTCCCTAAGAAGTAAGCTTATGAACAGTAGAATTTTGTCCCTATTCATCACTACCATGTCCCCAACTTCTAAAACAGTGTCTGGCATGTTATATATAGGTACTCTGTAAATATTTGTTGAATGTATCCTCTTGTCATCTTGACTCCATGCTATATTTAATGTAACCTTTTTGATGGACAGTTTCATACAAATGGATCAGTCTGAGATGGACCATAGAGACTGACATAGCTCAATCTCTTCTCAGTTGACTATTCAACCAGCCACCTGTAGATGTGTTCATTTGTTAGCATTTAAATGGTCAATGACCCAACAGAGCAGGTCATGAAGATGATGACAATAGAATCATTGGCTTAATAACTATTTCAGCTGTTTGCATTTTTAGTAAAGTGACTGGGTTCAGCTTAGAGAAGACGAGATGGTCCTCAGCCTTTGGTGGGATGGGCAAGTTGGCTCCTCTCTCTCCAGGTCAGTTAATTGTGTTAACACTGACATAGAAGCAGGTAGTCAGAGCGATGGGGATGAGTGAACAGCATTTTTCACAATATCTGGGCCATACTTATTCATTCCTTTGAAATTTCTTCTAGTCAGTTTCAGTCTCCTCAGTTTTTAAGCCAGCATGGGAAAAATAAATGTTTCCTGCCAAAACTCTCCCCTTTTTCTTTTCTATCCTCAAGTGATTGGACCACAGATGGGTAAAATGGGTTAGGGAGTCAAGTCCCAACTTTCATTAGTTTAGCCAGGAAAGGAAATGCCAGAAAAAAATCCTTTCCCAGCTCCTCTTGAAGCATAGGCAACAAACATACAAACATAAAACAAACATAAAAACAAAACAAAAAACCCCACCTCCTCCAAGTTCTGTGTGATCCTTACAAAGGCACCACACTGTGATTGACAATTTTGCACTGCTATTGATCTGGTTCAGCACTAAGAACCAAATGAGCACATTCAAGGTCACAGTGAACAGCCAGCTTTGTCCAGTCTGTCCCTGGCAGACTTTCTTGACAGTTCACTGAAGGGGAAACCAATTTGCTGTAGCTCTGGTCAAAACTTTAACCACTTCAAGTATTGTTATGTCATGTTGGTCTATTTTCAACTCTTGCCTGGTAATAGTAGCTTGAAGTTATGTGATAGCTTTTACATTTTAATCAGAATAACTGCATGTGGCCTAGTCATTGCTAACTGCATGGACTTCCTAAACAAAATGGTAGGGGGTGGCTAATAGGGATGGGAGGAATGAATGGCTTTTATTTTTATTTGCTTGGTTTGCAAAGGGCGCTTGGTTCTCTGTTCTCAGCATGCTGCATGCTCATGATGCATGCATTTCATTTCCACTTGGGTAAGAAGGTCAGATTTCTTTCAAACATTGCTGCATTTGTCATGTCTCCATATTCTAATGCTTCCATAAATCCAGTCTCTCCATTATGTGGAATATCAGTCGTGGGTTTAAGTTTGCACATGACGTTGAGGACAGACAGAAGGTAAGCTAGGAAAACTGCTTAGTAGTGGAGGGGAGAACCTCCCATTCTGCATAAGGGTTCAGTTTGCTTTGAGCCAGGAAAGCATAATATAGATGGTCTAATAATTATATTTGATTAATTAAATGTCTGCACTGAAATAATTTGAATTATTATGACTGACCTCAGGCTTTGAATCCTCCCCCCTCTCCTTAAAACAATTTTTTTAATGTAAAGATAGCTTATTTGGTAGAGCCAAATCATGATGATTTCTGATTTTTAAAATGAGCAGAGACTGGGAATTTAGCTTAGTGGCAGATCACTTGCCTGGCACGTGTAAAGCCTTGGGTTCTATCCTCATCACCGCAAAATGAATAAGTTATTTAATTAATTAAAAAACCAAAATTGTACCTGTGTGAAATATACCTGGCCTCATTGTAACTGAACTTTTCACATGCATGAGTAGAACTAGCTGTCTAGTTCTGGAATTTTCTCTCTGTGATTGTATGGAGTAGCACATGGCACTCATTGTATTTTTAAAATTATGTTACTGTGTGATGGGTCTGCGGATAGCAAGACACCCCACAATCCTAAAACTGTATTAGGAGCTATCCCCCAAATTGCAAAACATCCGTAATCCCTAAATACTTGTGATATTTTAACTCTCAAATCACTTCTGAATGCCAAGACAGGTTCAAAAATCAATTTGGAAGGAACTCTTTTTAAAAACAATACTCAGTTGTGTATTACAACCCTGGATCTAGTGCTTCTCCATATAACCCCCCCCCCCCCCCTTTTTTT
>NW_026000174.1:45746031-45756121 GCF_001458135.2 Marmota marmota marmota | reverse complement strand
AGTTTCTTTTTTTTCTGGTTCTTGGCCTGTAAGCTGGATGCTGATGATAATTATTTTCAGGTAACTCTGGCAACCAATGGAAAGTCAGCTGACTGCAGTGTTGAGGAAGAACCCTGGAAACGTGAAAAATAAGGATATGATTCTCAGCAAATTCTTGACTAAGCTCCCCAGCGTACCTTATGGTAAAGATGATATCAACAAGCTTTCTTTTAAAAGAAAAAAATGCATATATTTCTATGTTACTTAATCTGTTAGCTGAGGCTTAAAGGAGCTGTTGTAAGTCATGCTGACAGGCAGGGTGCTGTGTCTTTGCCAAATAACGCTTCATAAACGTCTAATTTGCTCACTTGTATTATTATTGTTTGAATGGATGCTGCTGGAGGAATCACACTGAATTGAAGACACATTCTTGCCAGTTTCTTTTTTTTTTTTGTCCTCTCAAGATGCATAACTGTGGAAATTCTTTTCCCAGGGGATATGACAAAAGCAGTGTGGTACATTCCAGGGATTTGGGACAACGAACACACATGGTGTGTTATTCCTTAAAGTGTTCATACCTTGCCTTGTTAAGCACAAGAGATTCAGCTAGAAGCCTCTAGAAGTAACTCCCCTTCAATGTCTTGTAGAGTTTGCACATGTTGAGACTAAAAGCAAATATCTCTTAGGGAACTTGGACAATTTATCTTTCAGCACCCTTTAAGTTAAATGTTTCCTGAATTTTAGTGGAAGCCACACGGCTTCAGTGTGGCTGATCATGGAACCCATTGCCTCTCCATCCCATGCAATTTGGAGATTCTAGAACGCCTGTAAGAATAATAGTTGAAATTTCAATATATATGTCATAATTCTAAGCTTGATAATGGATTAGAAAGCATCTTGTGCATAACCACTGCATCTATTGACAAAATCAAGGGAGCACAGTTGCCATGGATTTTAATCAGATTTAACTATTGAAATTCATTTATGTTTGGTCTGCACTCACCTGACACAGTGAAATCGAGTGAGATTGTTCCATCTGTGTTTTGCTTTCTTTGTTTTTCCCATAAGGTTCTCATTTGGGATTTTAACCAGAAAGGTAGTTTCCATTCCCAAACTGTTCCTATCACATTCACCCAGCTGGCCTCTCATTTTGTCCTCCTGGCACACAGAGGATGCTTGTGTTGGCCATGCCCCTTTCCATACCATATCTTGGTACTTATGTCTAATATGTAGAAAGCTTATTGTTGTATCAAAGCACATAAAGCCAGTTACAGGACACGGTTGGAAGCAGAGCCTGTCTTCCTCTTCAGTGGGAATGGAACAGAAAACAAAGAGCCACGCACAACCCTGTACAGGTGGCATTCCTATGGCAGAGTCCAGGCAGCCTTGAACCACAGAGTGGCAACAAAGGAGGCTCCACACAGCTTCCCAGATGGAATCTCTTTCAAGGCTGTGGGAGTCTGAAGGAATCCATAATCTAATTGGCATAGCCCAGTGCCTTGCCTGTGGTAGGCAGCCAACATGACCTTAAGGACTGGTTATGCGAGCTGAAGGCTGAATGCCTCTGCTACTGTCTCCTACCGAGTCACCCACAGTATTCCTCTAAGGTGGCTGGGTTTGGGAGTTAGCTGGGGACTTGAGTTATTAAGTAAAGCACATTTGACTCTAAGGAGAAGGTGAACCTTGGTCCACAGGCGGGAGTAGGGTGTGTCATCCGAGGCCAGCAGAGGGCTATGGTAGTTCTAGAACCCCAATTCTCTGAGGAGAAGGTGGTTTTGGAATCACCTACCCTTAGTAATCGACTGCTTGTAACTTCTGTCTCCCAAATAGGACAGCTTTGGAACCTACAAAAGATATGAGATTCTACCTGTCTTGTCTCTTAAACCCTATTTTTTTAAAAATAAAGATCACTATGGAGCAGTATTAGCAGATTTTTAAAAAATGATGTAGGTCTTCATTTTCATTAAATGACCAGTTAACAGGGTGGCCAAGGACATGCTCAAATGTAGTAGTGGACTGTACCTCCTTTATAGCAGATGTCCCGTAGGCCGGTAGCCAATGGGACAGTCCCAGGGTTTAGCTGTGAAACTGTTTAGGATTGTCTCTAAGTGGTAATCCCAAGAGCTTTTTTTACACCAAGTAGAAGAATCCAGGCGAGGCCTCTAAGAGCTTGATGTTTTTTTTGCTGTAGAGGGCCAACGTGTCACTGGTACAGGCTAACGAGGTTTTTCAAAGCATTGGTCACAGGATTGTCGTCTCAAGGTCCTGCCTGAAAATCAATCTGGTTTCTTTTGTCCTCAGCTTTTTTCTTGCTATCCTGTTTAACCGATGAATAGATAAGGGGATAATGTGTTCAGAAGAAACAAGATGCAGCCTTACAAAGCAGGCTTTTCTGGTTTGAGGCTGTATGCATTGTCTCATGAGAATATACTCAGGAGATCACACTTATCTGTAAATTCAATAAATCATTAAAAGTAAACAATGGACCAAATTCAAGACTAGCCTGACTTTCCAGGATGTACGTAAAGTTGATATGTGACTATATCCTGTGGTGTTTTAGGCCTCATTCATTCTTCCCATGCCTTGCCCATTAGGGATTCTCTTGCCTAGAATATGTGCCATAAATAGTGCAAACAGATCCAGAGTATACCTCTAATAGCCTTTATCTAAATGGGATACCTGTCAGTTAGATGTATAGATTTATTCTAATAGAGCCATCACAGATGAATGCATATAATAGTCTGTTAATGTTTGATGAAGCATAAATGTTACATAGCCACAAATTGACATAGCAGGACAGGGACATATACCACATCCTGTAAAGTTTGTGAGTCAGAGCTTTGGCAACAGCATTTGTTGTAGGGTCATTTGATCTTTGCAGGAATCAGAATTATTTCAGGAGAAAACCACCCACGTAGACATCAATCCTTCTTTTTCTCAGTTTACCCTTTGGGAAACCCAAGTAGAATCATCACCTAATGATTAACTATAATTCAGGAGATCCAAATCAGTTAATGAGAAGGATGGCTTATCTTTCAGGCTAATGTTTGACCCTAGATTTTTTCAAGATTGTGCTCCTGACCTATGAAAAAAAATAAAATAAGGAAATCTGCATCTAAGAGCACAGTTCCTTGATAAAGGACATTAAGTGACTTTAGGAAGCTATTGAATTCCATTTTGAAAAAAATTCCTATTGGATACAGAAGCAGGCTGTGATGTCCTTGCCTGTAGCAGTTACCATTTCCTATAAAAGACAAATATTTATTTTCCCCTCCTACCCACTAGTCAGCCTGGTTATTCACAAAAGCTTAAAGAAAACATGCCAAAATGCCTGCCTCCTGAATTTAGACTTGTGGATGCTGAGAAGGGCTTGGGAGGAATTCTGTTCATGGGGAAATTCCTGGTAGGTGTTGCCAGGAATCCCAATGACCGGTTGATTGGGTCTCAGGTCATTTCCACTCATGCATGGAGAACGATGTCATTTGCAAGTACTTCTAGTCAGGAGGCCCTTTCGGAATTGAGTGGTTGGGAAACTTCTCTATTGGGTCCCCCAAAGAAAAACGATCCCTGTCATATTTTTTGCAAATATCACACTTCCCTTTGAAAGTTTGTTATAATTTTTCACCTTTGTCAGAATTAAGGCTTCTGCCTTTGCAATATTTTCCCATGGAGTACAGCAATAAATCCATGTAGGTATGCACGTGCTCAGAGATAATTCTCCTTGGTTCTCAGTCTTAAAAAACAAGTCTCGACAGCTTTTGCCTGATTTGATGACTAAAAGTGCACAGCAGTTACACCCTGGGGGAGGGTGGTTCTTCCCACTTTGCTGCTCTTGAACTCTGAGGACCAGTTAGTTGTCTGGGTTGCTGGTTTTGCTTTGTATAATGTCCAGCTGAACTCATTCCAGGCAAAGATAAAGCACCAAATGGGATTTTCAGTTATTGTAATACTCACTCTTTGAATAAGGATCCTAGATCTAGGGGCATAAGAAGATTAATTGAAAGCAAAGACTCAAGTGAGAGTTTTATAAATCTAGTTGTCAGAGAAGATTAATAGTTTCAGCATCTGTGGGAGTTTCTGGCTAGCTCTAGAAGAAGGGTCACTGTGTGCCAGTCAGGTAGGTGGCCCTAGAGTCAGAAGGTTCTCCTTGAGTGGAGTGAGTTCAAAGACACTCATGAAACATTAGCTTATGATTTTCCCTAAAAGAAAACCCAGTTTTCCCTCTTCCTCGTCCTTCCTCTTATTTCGATGCTTATGAAACAATTAAGTGACCATATATACAGGTTAGTATAAAGATTGGTTTTCAAGCAGATAACAGGGAATCTTAATTGAATAGTATCTAATTTCATAGCATAAAATAACTAATTTCAGGCAATGACATAGAGATGAGCGAAATGACATGATTTGGTAGAGGAAATATTTAATTTAGACTCTGTCCATCTTTAGCTGAATGTCTTACACAAGCTACTTTATGCCCAAGCTTCATTTTCTCCCATATGAAAAGTGAAGGGGTTGGATTAAATGATTTAAATCCCCTTTCAATCCTACAAATCCACGGTATTACAATCTCTGCTTTATTTTCTTCTTTCACAAGAGGCTTACTACTATAAAATATTACGTATTTATACTCTAAGTCAGGGGGGCCCATGATAATGAAGAATCTAGATTTTTCTTATCCCCTTTGGGAGAAATTGAATTCATTTTATGCTTTCCTACAAGCTTGGAAGGTGGCCAGGTCAATCTGCAGTTTGATTTTTTGAGACCCTGATAAACATCTTTTGTAAAAGGTCCCTTTAGCTAAACTCACTTTCCTAGTAGCAGTAGGGATTCAGCTCAGGGAACATGCTGCCATCATCGGCAGGAGGGACCGGACCTGTCTCCAGCTGTACCCAAGCTCTTGCATCATCCCTGCTGTAGCAACAGAGCCCACTCCAAATACCCAAACCACATAGTTTTCTCCAGACAGTCCTAATTGCCAACCCAGTATGGGAATTTGGGAGCCTTTGGCAAAATAAACTTGAACACTCATGAAATTTGGTGCAAGACTTACACAATCACAGCGACTGTCTGTAAATACCTTGCCTGCTCTGCGTGGGTGCAGACACGCACATCCATTCACAAGTAAGTGGGGCTAAGTCTTTTCTCTGGAGGGATGTGCAGGGAGATTTTATTGAATTCATTTTCAAATTTTCTGCTTGGTTTGCTTTCCCCGCGGGCATCACCACAGTCGAGAAGCTCTAACTTCACAGACCATTATTACCCTTTTGGATGCCTGCAGAGTTTCTGAGTGGATGGGGTATGGTGCATGGTCTGCAAGGTACATGCCACAAGCCACGATCTTTAAGCAACCTCTTGCACTTTTTTGCTATTGTTGCAGTGGGCCACTGCTTGCATCTTTGCCCTTTGTCCAAACTCTGCTAATACAGAGTAGGGTTTGTATTTCTTGTGTGGTGACTTACCTTTATGGACAGAAAAAGCTTCAATTCTCCATATTTGGAGGAGACAGACATAAAGCTGGGACTGAAAGGATTGAGTATTTTTCTTATTATCATTTGCTTTGATTTTTTTTTCCATTAACATGGAAGACCTGATGCAAAAGCAGCAAGATAAACAGTTTTTTAATCAACCCATTTAAGAAACTGTAAAAAAAGTGAAAGAAGCCCTTCAGGTCTTATTCCATTCATTCTAAATAACATCCTGAATAATTACTAATCAGGTTCTGTCTCTATGTCCAGCCTTGCTTCACCTTCTACCCTTGAGCCAAGTATCTGTTTTGATATTCTTTAAAAGTCCTGGTTATTATTCAGGGACTTTTTTTGTGCTGATAATGAAAGCTACTACTGGAACAGACCTTGCTGCTTTGCAGAGTCAGCACTTGATCTAGACAATGTGTACCAACACGTCCCAGGCTCCTTGGAGACATCCACCATCCCTGGGTGAGGGTTGGAACCCTTATCACCTTCCCCTGTGGAGATGGATATGATGCAGTCAGAGTCTTGCTACTTCTGGGTCACGGTTTCTTCTCCCAGGTACCAGTTAGCCTGCCTGGAAATAGCCCCTGGTAGGGGGCAGATACACTCACCAGTCAAGGAAGTTTATCCAGCACATCTCTGAGGTTCCTCCCGCATGGGGCAGATAGATCCTCTGAGATGTACAATGGTCTCTCGGGTGGCTTACCACTCCATGAGGGTTGCTTTCCTGAGCAGGAACTCATCCTTTGGCATCTAGATTCTTCTACAGATTCCCTTCACTCCCTCTTGTCCTCCTCTCCCTGGAAGAGCTTAGCATTCCATCTCCATGTTGCACAACTCAGATCAGATTATCTGATCACTAGAGAGATTTGTATATAAAAAAGCTACTTTTTTTGAGAATTTTTGTATATTCCTTTTCTATTTGTTTTCTACAGTTTGAGGAAAGAGCTGGCACACTGTGAATCTAGTTTTATCTTGCTGCCAGCGGATATATTTTGTCTTCCTGGTAAGAATCTATGGTACCAGGGACAATATATTGTCCTCTCATCAGTATTGCACCCCAAAAACTACAAATCACTTTAGCTCAGTCTTGCATTTTTTTTTCTTAAACAAATCCCCATGCCTCTTTGCTATTATTTATAAAAGCACGAGAAAATGTATTTATAGTCATGGAAATTATATGTTTAATATTAATTTAGCCTTCCATAATGCTATACATTTGTATCTATTCAGAAATCATAAAGAACTCAGTATAGACTGAAGTAATCTATTTAGTATCTGTAATTTTGCAGACAGATATTTTCTTATGGTATTTTCTATATAACCACATATATAGAATTATAACTAGAGCACAAGAAGTTTCTACAGCAATTTAGAGCTATCAATTCTTTCCTGAGTATATCACCACATTTCAAAAATCGAAGGACCCATTCTTAGCAATGCAATGAACACGTCCATGAAGAACAAAGAATTACTCAAATGCCTTAGATTGTTAGGACGTGCATCTAAACAATCTTTCTAACTCAAGGAATGGTGCTGATTTTGAATTTTTGACACCAGGCCTTGTTTTTCCAGCTAAGCATTCTAATTTTGATGGTCTTTAAGATGATCAAAGGCAAGATGATAATAGCAGGATCATTTTTATATCAGAATCTCCCCTACCTCTAAATGTTTATATGAAATTTGGCTTAGGAAAACTTTGAGTAGCAAAGACTGAGTACTAGGAAGGAAATTGGAAAGCTATTTGTTGCAGTTAATTCTTGCTAAGGGAAATGCTAGTAAATATCACATTGTTATATGAATTGAGCACATATTTTTAAGGAAAATTTGAAAACTTTTTTTTTTAATACTGACAATGAAGCAATGCTGTGTCACTGGGGGCTGTAGGTGGGAGCTTAGAGTCACACTGAAATTGTTTAGAAAAAGCCCAGGTAGATTTTTGTCCTCAGGTGAATAACAAACTATGTAACTTTCCCAAAAGGGAAGTGGTAAATCACTAGCCACTGAAAAGATGAGGTGTCTTTCCTCTGCCAAACATACTTTCTGATAGGGTGGTAGGATTAGTTTTTTTTTTTTTTTCCTCCCATTTTAAAAAGTAGCCAGTTACATAGAAAGCATACTAGTGTGTAGTTGAACCTGCTCCTCATTAAGCACACAGATTAGATGTGTCCTCAACTGGCTAAGATTGTATCTGTTTTCAAGTACAGCTAGCTGTCAAAGCATGAAGTTCTTGTGTGTACACACTGATACTTGGTTCACGCATGAAGAACAGTGCCTAAGCACTTTGTGTAGCTATAATGTAGGTATCTAAGTGTAATTTCAGTGAAATGGTGTATAGATGTGTTGTAATTTAATTTAAATATTATTTTTGGCTGTTCATCTAAATGCAATTAGACACGTTGATTTGTGTTTCAAAAACCCTTCTTTTCTTCTTAGAAGCTAGAAGCAGTGAGTCATTTCTCCTCTCAATGTCATTTGAGGATATATATGAATGAAGAACTTCTCTATGAATCCTTTCTAGTAATGATTGTGTGAAGGTCTGTGGGTGTCCAGCACCTCTGTCAATACACTTTTCAGAGCAGGGGTGGGTCAGATGTGTGGTCTGGTTCTTAGGGAAGGTCATGTGATATCGGTATAATACACGGTGAATGCAACGGGGGAGCTTTTGATTATCTTGGCTTAGGTAGGTTCAGAATGAGGACACTCACCTGCAGGTCCTCCTGCATCTGGTGGATCAGGCTCATTGAGACAAAAGGTCGGTAGGCTCCCAAGCATGTGAGCATCGTGTCTTTAGGGAAGAATCATTCTCTCTGGTTGCCAAATACTCCGTCACGATGCACATGCTCTGAAGGTTCTGAAGAGCCTAGTCTCCCTTGGCCTTTTGATTGAGGATATGGGAAACACATTTTCTGACTAACTGCCATTCAGGTGAAACCCCACAAAAGCACAGTTTGGGCATCAAACAGCACAGTTTTAGAAAGAGAGTGCCCTAGAAGCACAGGGTCAGTTTGCAGTCTTGGGGACTGCTGAGGGGCAACTTCCCATATATATGTGAAGGGAGTTTGACCTCTACCCAGTATGCTTGGAATGACTGAAGATGAGATTACTGAATGCAATTATACCTTTGTCTCTGAAAACACACATTCTGTCTAATTTCCACTAAATGCCATGCTATGAGTTCTGTAGTTCCTCTAATCCCTTTCTCCTCCCTAATAACAGAGAAGAAACAGCAATGTGCTGTGGGGAACACTGAGTGCTCTCTCTTTTCTCAAGGGACTGAGACCTGAGCTCACAAGGGCATGGAAGCACATTAATTTGCAGTGTTTTCTGCAGATAAGTGGAGTGAGGGGATACGGTGGTTGGACAGATTTTTTTTTTCTTTGAAAATGTGGCTTCTTCCAATTCAGATTGAAAACTTGCAGAAAGAAACAAGCCTTGAGCCAGGATTATCTTTGAAGATTCTTGTAACTCCAAGACAAGAATCATAGTTTCCCTCATGTTCACAATCCCCGTTGGTCTGAAGTCATGTAGCATACAACATCTATAGCACATGGTACTAATGAATGCAAAAAGATAAAACTTCAACTAATTTTGGGATTGTTTGTTACGTATGGTATTAGGAAATGCCTTGTTGGCAAAGCACGTTTTGGGGATTTGAGGTCTTACATTTTCGCCTTTAGCTTTCCAAGCTTTCTTTTGGAGTGGACTGATTAATGTAACATTTCATGTGTAAAACAACTGGATATTCTTTATATGCTGGAAATAACCTGTGAATCCAATATTTCACTAAGTGTTTTAACTTTTGTGTATATATCTCTCATCAATAAATGTGGACTTCAATTTCTCTTGGTGGTTGCTTCTTCTTCAATTCCCACTTTAGTTTCTTGTTGGATACATAGAATGGGTCTTTCTGAAGATATGCATGGACCGAAGGCTATAATATGCTGAATGTTTTCTTGGAAGCTTAGAATACATGGTGGGGTTACATATAATTATCTGAAGTTAGTAGTTTGGGGAAAAAATGGCATATAATCAGTGAATGAGCTAGTATGGGCTAGCTCAACAAATCTCAGGGGCTTAAAACAACCAAAATTTATTTTTTACTCAAGTAACATATCTCCACCAGTAAGCCGGGCAATATCTGCTCTTTGATATCCCCAGGGAATGTCTTAGTCCATTTTGTGTTGCTACAATAAAATACCAGAGATTGTGTACCTTATAAGAAAAAGAGGTTTGTTTTGCCTCATGGTTTTAGAGGCTGAAATGTCCAAGTTTGGGTGTCCACATCTAGCAAGGGCCTCATGATGCATCATAACATGGCAGATGGCATCACATTGAGGAAATACATGCAAGAGTGACCAGGGGAACCTGGGGAAGAGGCCAAACATGTGCTTTATAACAACATATTCTCATGAAAACTACTCAAGTTGGAGGTGGGCATTAATCCCTTCTGAAGGTGATTTCCCCATTGACCTAATTACCTCCCACTAGGTTCCACCTCTTAAAAAGTCCATCCCCTCTCAAAAACCCACACTTGGAACAACGCTACCAGCACATGAACTTTTTTTGGGAGGGGGTGGGGGGCTATTTCTTTCAAATAGCCACCCACCTCATGGTCAGGATGTGAAGGAGAAAGAGGG